>NC_142106.1:30900000-31200166 GCF_056152115.1 Neolamprologus brichardi | reverse complement strand
ACCACGCTAAAGTCTCACTGGCGCTCACGGGTTGAAATACTAAATAAAATGTGATGTGGTGAGAACAACTTTTTTAGCTGAAGATATCTCAAATACCAATGCTTACTGAATCGTTCATTTTTGGGTTTAATCCTCATATAAAGGTGACCTAGTTTAACACAACCACATAAAGGAAATGTCTTTTTCTTCAGCCGGTTTTTACAAAAGATTCATTAGATATAATATTTATGTGTGTAAAAATTAAGAATGAAGTATAGCTTTGGTCTCAGAGGCTAATATTGTGTAGTTTAGCCACAACAACCTGTTGTCTCCCCATATCAACTTGTTGAATGTTGATTGCATGAAAGGTCAGGATGGTGTAGTGGTTGTAGCTCACCATGTAAGTTCTCATGGATCTGCGTTATAGGTGGCAGTTAGCTGGTGTCATATGCCACGTCTGTTCACCGATGGTCAGTCACAGTGGACGTAGGTGGCCTCCTTTATTCATCTCTCAAACCATATATCTCTCTTTTCTTTGGGTGCAGGTGTACAGCTGAGTCCTGTCCTGTTTAATTGCCTGTTTCAAATTCCCCTCCAGCATTTGAGTACAGTTCAAACCCTGTGCTTCTGTGACAGAGCCTTCCACAAACTATAGCTGTGGTCTTCTTCCAGCTCAGCTTCTGCTTTAACACAGATTGCCTCCCTGTGTCATAAATCTGTTTGATATGATGCAGAATTCGCATTCGAATGAATGATGGCATATTTTCTAGTCCCCGAGGCAGTGAAGTAACCCCAGACTCTAATATTTCCACCACCATGCTTCACATTTGGTATGAGCGTCTTCTCCTGAAGAACTGTCTGCTCTAAAGACGTCTGGTAATAATAACTCTGATCCGTGTGTCCATCTGTCTGTAACTCCCGTCTGTCTAGAGCACATTATTATAAAAAGCCAGGGTTCACTCAGATGGTTGTTTTTTTGTTCAACTTATAGTTTTGCTCTATTGCTCTTTTTGGAGTACAAAGTCTTTTTCCTGGCACACCTCCCATGTAGGTTAAATTTAAATGAGGTAAATTTGTGCAGTCTTGATCATAGATGGACTTTAACATCAAGAGTTACCTACAGGTCCTCTAATGAAATTAGGGAGTTCTTGGAGACGTCTTTTAGCATCAGTTTGGTTTTGGATTAAACTTGCTTTGGCTACCAGCCCTTTAAAATCTCTGCCACTTGTAGGTAATTTTCCTTGGAGTGAAATATATATATTTTTAAATAATTTAAATGTGTTTTTTTCACGTCCTTTTCCCCCTAAAGAGCTCTTTAGGTCTTGGCATTATAGCAAACTGAACAACAGACCCTAAATGTTGCTGTCACTCATCTTCTATTACTTTTATTTTCGTAGATTAAACAGTCTTTTAATAAGTTGTGAAAAGACTTGCTTATTTGTTTCAGTGTATCATCTTTAATAATATCCACAACATTTTTTGTCCTGCTTTTAACTCAGCTTTGTTTTGATTGGTTGTACCTCAAAAACAGAAGGTTTGAATGGTATGTGGGCGGGGCTTCTACGCTCACAGACTATGTGCTCTGATGAACATGATAGTGATATGGTTTCTATACCCCATCATACAGATTAAAGATTTGAAGAAAAAAATGCGTGAAACTCACTGTTTAAAGCACTCTGAGTTCTTTTGCACATGCCCAGCTCAGTATTTGAAATCTGACCACTATAATCCAATGTTGTATAACCACTGACAGAAAATAAGGAAAAGCTCCACAGGCCTGCTTCAAATTGTTAAAGGAAGGAAGAAGGTAAAGCTTTATTCATCCAGCTCTTCCTGAGCAACTCTTACACACATTATGTTAACCAGCTGTTCCCTCTCACATCTGGACTCTGGCTCTGATTTACTTGAATTAGCATCAGCTTAGCTCCATAATTGGCCTCTGTGGTGCTGACAGCTTTCAGCCCAGAGTCAACACAGCATGTGCGCAGGTATGCCGCTATAGCGTGTCTTTACTGTGAGCCGTCAGCACTAACTTCAGCCTGAACGATTCTTTAATTCAGGGTTTGTGTATGAGCGCATATACGTCCACACGGTCTTTCTTTGTGTTGATTCATTTTTGGTGTGTTTCTAATCTGTATGTGCATAAAAGAGGCTCTCTTGAAATGGAGAAAGCAGTAATCACAGGGCCTAACTAAAAAGTTTGACTAAATAAATACAGATCTTCAATCAAAACTCCAGCACGATGATTTTAACTCATCTGTCTCCAGACTCGTCTATCGTGTCCTAATCTGTGAGGTCAACAGGCAGCCTCTGACTCCAGCTATAATCACACTTAAATGTAGGTCTGACAAATTGTTTAAACAGAGACACCGCAGAGTTGCAGTTTCTCATCCTCTCATGTGCGTCTCGGACACATGTGTTTCCATGTGCGGATGGTCCGATTTCCATGCGGCTCTGTGTCTGTTTCCACTGCGACTTTCTATGAATGACAATGTGAAATGGAGGACTGTGGATGGAAAGTAAAACTGCTGCATGAATGAGAGCAGCAGTGCCGTCCGCTGCCTCAGCGCTGTTCCTCGGCCTTGTGAAGCAGTCTGGTTTTAATTTTAGTCAAACACACACACACAACCGCACTGATCTCTGCTATGTGTTATGCTGCGGTTAAGCCTAGATGTCAGTGTCACTTTCTCTTTGACAGTCGCCGTCCCGCTTTTCACTTTTCTCCTTAGTGAATGTGTAATGATTGAAGGTTTTTTTTTCTTTTTTCCCGTCTTTTGGAAGCATGGCACACATGCACACCTTGCCAAGTATAATCATGTGGAGACGCAGTGACTTGCAGAATTTTTAGAAATGAATGAAATCTCTGAGAGGCCCTGGCAGGTGGACTGATGAAGTGATATTGTAAAAGAATGGCTGATTTTCTTCTTTGTCTCTCGGTTTGTTCCTTTACACTCAGAACTATTTCTCCGTAGTTTTTCTCTGATTTTCCTCATGTCTTCCTCCTCCAGGTGAGGCTGACCTTGGAGACCGTGGCTCCGTTGGACCGGGTCAGCGCTGGCGACGCTTCCCTGATCCGTAGGACAAAGGCCTCTCCTCCAGTCAGCCAGCTGGTGCGGCTGCTGTGGGGCGAGGACACAGCGGAACTTCAGATGTCCATATCGCACATCCCTCATATCGTCATGTACCTGTCACTCAAACTGGACTCCACATCACCACAGGAGGAGGTTAGACAATAAAAATGTTACGATGAACAGTCTTTAAAGTTCATTTAATGAAATCTTTGTGCTGCGTTGGTGCTGCGCTGAGCTTTGCAGCAGTCTGCAGTCTCACTCTTGTTCATGTTTGTGCTGTTGTTGATCCTTTAGGTTTGCCACGTCACAGAGAATTACAAGTTTTATAGACAAAGAACTTCTTTGAAGTTAAATGAAACTCGAGTGTTTAAAAACAGAGAAAAGTCTCCAGTGCAGACATTGTTTGTGCTTGTTCTCTGTGTTTCTCTGGTCTTCATTGTTTTTTGCTTTGCTTATTTCTCACGATGACAAAGTCCGATGTGGCTTCTTTTCCTGTTTGAGCCAGCTTTTCAGCCAGTCAGTATTTAACCATACAGATATCTTATTCCAGATGGCAGACATGCGGTTGCCTTTTTGGAGGGTTGTGCATGAACGTGTCTCAGTAATCTTCCTGCTCAATATCCTGTGTGTAGCTCAAAAGTTACACAGACAGACATGGAGCCATAAATCATACTCAAAGACCTACTCTAGTACTAAATGGCGTTTGGACTGTCTTTTGCCTTCAGATCTTCCTTAATTCTTAATGGCACAGATTCAACGAGGTGCTGGAAACATTCCTCAGAGATTTTGGTCCTTATTGACATGACATCATCACACAGTTGCTGCACATTTGTTCACTCCACATCCACGATGTTCCAACACGTGCCAAAGGTGCTCTACTGGATTGAAATATGGTGACTGTGTACACTACTGTGAGCTCACTGTCATGTTCTTGAAGCCAGTTTGAGAGGATCTGAGCTCCGTGGCATGGTGTGTTTTCCTGCTGTGATCAATAGTGGGTCAGCCACCACCTCCAAAGGGGACAACCCCCATTAGGGTTTAAGTGCCTGGTTCTCATCATCTTTTTGAAGAAGCTTCTTGGATAAAAGGTGAAGCGCCTTCACAAACTTAAAGTCCAGGGGCCTCTTTTTCCATTTTCAAACAAATTTGCAGAGCTTCAAAACATATTTGAGTTAAGTAATGACCCAGCCTATTAAGTATAAGTGAGCCTGTCAACATTACTAATGAACTATTTAAATGTTTTAATTAATAACCACATGGGTACTCTACAGTGAGCTATACAGTATATAATTATTTGGCAATACTGCTCATTGCAGTGATACCAGGTTAACTGCTTTATGTAGGTATAAGAAAAAAAAATAAAACTACTTATTTTGTTATGAAATATTTGGGAAGTGGATGGGAAATATCTGCAGACATGTCCTATTTTGAAACAGTAGCTATAAAACTTTACAGTACCTGTTTTTGTTTGTCTGTTTAATTTTGACTGAAGTCCAGCATAAGTGTAAACCAGCAGCTTGTTGTTTGGTGAAAGCAAACCTAAAGTATTTTGGGGGAATTTTTGTATCCTTCCCCAGTTATGTCTATGCAACCATGCTAGCCACCAGTACTGAGGTTTAGCAACATCTAGGATATTATTAAAGCTAAAGCATTGGCTTTGACACAATTTTTTTGGCAAAATGTTAAAACATTTTTGCATTTAAAGACTCTATTAAATCCCAAAAGGATCGACAAATAAAAAAATAGCAATTGTTTATTTTCATATTCATTTTTTTTTCTGTCAAAGTTTCTGGTGCTTCTGTTTCACTCATTTATAGCTAGTATTTAAAGTTATAACGAAGAGCGTTAAAGTTTGCTGGGAAAAAAGGCAGTGCTGCTGACTCCACAGTGGTTATAAGTACTGTCACCAAAGCACTAAAGGTACGATTTGAAGGATTTATTGGCCAAAGAGCTACATTTAGACTTTTGGTCTTCCAGTTGAATTACAAGCAGAGTTCCTGTGTTTCTCTGCAAAAGGTTCCTGGAGGTCCTCCACTGAAAACAGGCTGCTATTAAAGAACAACATGTAGGGAGCTGTTAAAAGAGAAAGCCACCTTCAGACCTTAAATACTGCTGATAGGTTTGACCTAACTGAAACTGGCAGAATAAACAGAAACCTAAAGGCCGCTGTTGATATCCAAACCCCGGATGACCACATATTTTCCCATTCCTTTGGAGAGTAAATTGGTTTTTGGGGAAATCTGATCGTGACTTTTGTGGTCAAAGGCTCTCATGACTCGGAGCAAACTCTATAAAACTCAATTTAAGACACTGAGCTGTGCTGAACAGACTGATTTAATTATCCACATTCTGACAAAGGGCATTCTGATAATGGAGTATTGAGAATGGCCTTAGCTGTGTAGGAAACCCCAAGATTGGGAGTGGTGAGCTTCTCTTCTCTTCTGAATTTCTCTGATGTGAGTCAGACACTTCAGAAAACTACTACTCTGGACAGCGTCCAGCGCCTGCGGGTGCTACCAACCAAAACTAGAGAGTGGAGAGAAAAGCGAGAGGTGCTCTCCATCATTTTAATGCAGTGAACTTTCTGTCCTGCCCCACGTTCCCTTTGCAGCAGCAGCGAGCTGTTCTTCCAGTCGGGCTATAAACAAAATAACATTTCCTATTTTAATTAGATCCATGTGCATGGTGCCGTTTTAACATCCCGTAGGTAGGACACAGCTCACTTGTAGTAAAGTGTTAATCCCAAAGTCTCTGCTGACCCACACCTCCCACACTGTAATCACATTTTCCCCGTGGACGCTGCTGGCAGGTTGACGTTGCCTTTATGGTTGCACTTCACTGTTCTGCAGTTCCTTTTTGTGTCTCTCCACGCCAGAGTTTTTTCTTTTCTTTTTTTTTTTTATCTCGACCTAAAGAGCACTGGTGATAGAGAGTACAGCTTGTCTGGAGCCACATCAGCCAGCGGTTGATTTTTCTAAATGACAGTGCTGCGCACGAACCCGCTAAACTCTGACTTTGATTTTTTAAGTCCTTTGATTGTAGGGTAGCAGAAACCGGAGAGGTTCAGTGGTGATATTTTTGAGCTTTAGCTGTGCGATGTTTTGCTGATGTTTGTGTACAGGCTGAAGCTGCTTTCTGTGGTGGTTGTTCTGTAGCAGCCTCTCCGTGCGTGCTTTGTCCCCCAAGGTGAATATCTCCCATCGGCAGTCGTTTGTGCCTTTGTTCTGGTTGCCAAGGCTATAAGAGGCCGTTCATTCAAAGTTTTTACCCCTCACCCACCGTCCTCTTGGCGGCTTGGATCTTATCCGCTCCTTTAAAGTTGCCAGCGTGCTTGGAGGAATACTAATAACTCAAACAATGCGCTGGATCTGCCCCAGAGTGCTCTGATTCTGTGCTCTTCTTTCTGTAGATTTTGGACCTGCAGATTTTTGCAGTCGCAGGAATAAGAGTTGTACAGAAACTAGCTGAACATTAACCGTGTGCCGCTATGTCCCTGAGAACGAATGGCAATTAAATTCCCGTGTGTCCTCTAGGACAGGAAAGTCAAATATTTTAAATGTGTTTGGAAACATTGGTCTTTAAAGTGACATATTTTTGTTGCTTTTTGGAGCCAAAGTGACATTGTTGAGTTGTGGCTCATCCATTCTTTCTTTTTTTCTCCCCATAATTTATGGCAGAGAGCATTTGGTAGCAGCCAAGTTCAGATATTTCACATTCTGCTATTGAAAAACTAACCAGAGTTTGTTTTCCCCTCTATGCAGCGTGTGTGATTTTAACAATAGAGATTGTTTCAATGCTAAGCAACGATGCTGTCTGTGTCTGCAGGAGGAAGTCTTGTACCAGTACCCTGTGTCTGGAGCGTCCGGCCAGCTGAAAGGAGTGAGGGGGATCTTCATCACTCTGTGTGACATGCTGGAGAATGTCACAGGCGGGCGGATCATCAGGTAGGAAAGATAAAATGTGCTGCAGCGCCCTGAATCCAGGCTACGCACACAAGAAAATCTTACATTTCCAGTGTTTGTCATCTTTGTTTCATAGTCTGTAGTTTCTCTCACACCATGTCCAGAAAATGAAGTTTATTCCTCATACAGGGTTTCTTACCTCCACACACAGTATCTTCGGATCAGTATTCATAAATATATCAAAAAAAGAGTATTTTTGTACTCTTAGGGTACAAAAAATAGTTACTCTTGTTCAGTATTTGGGCTTATTAATCAGATCTGCAGAGCCATTAATCATCATATAATGCTTAGCCATATAGATCTGTGTTAAGATGATAAGGGGATCTTTGGAAGATATCTTCACATGTAAGGGGAAAGAGAGCTCCTGTATTGTGTGTACTGCCAGTGACACTGGTCTCTTGTCACACATGGTGCGCTTATGATTCCAAACGCTCTGATACTTTGTCAGGCTGGAGCTCACTGCCCTTATAGACACTTACTGCCTATTAACCTGATTAACCTGGTTGTGGTCACAATGAAGCCACTTTTAATTTAAGTTTCCAATTAATTTTTATAGCAGCTCCGCCCCAGTAGGTCGCTCCATGGTGTACTGGTTAACTCACCCACCCACATTATGTACGTAAAAAAAAAAAAAAATCAAAGAAAACAAACTGCAACACTGTTCCCTTAAAGTAATCACTGCCCAGAGGGTGAGCTGCCTTGGCAGAAGTGTGTGTACTCGCAGAGTGTTTCTTGTATTGTATTAAAATTAAGTCATCTCTTCACCCATTTCACCATCTCTCATATCCTCATCCATCCTTTTTTTCCCTCCCAGTTCGTCTCTCCTACTCGGCAAACATCTGGTACATGTTGGCTACTGGAAAGAAAGCAACAATCTTCTGGTCATCGGCCTTCCTGCTGAGAGGTAGCCTCAGGCAGCGTTACACACACACACACACACACACACACACACACACACACACACACACTTATACTGTGAGGTCAACTGCAGGCACATTCAACATGCTGTGTAGATATTACATAAGTCGATAGCACATGGCAGGTGTTAAAGTTTGACAGTAATTTTTCACGTATATCTTTTTTCCTTTTTTAAATTGCTGCCCTGTCACTGATGTGGCAATAAATCCTCCGAGCATGACCTGTGCTCCAGAAATGAAGTATTTTTGGAAAGAAGGAAAGATTTAAGAGCACAATCTGTAAAAACAATCGGAAAGGACCGTCTTTTTTTCTTCTTCTCCTCGCTTTTAACTTTACCATGTGCTTCTCTTTGTCCTTTGTTGGCCAGATGAATGCCTCTTTAAGAAGCACGTGGTCGTAAAACGCTTGGCGAGATGAGTCACATTAGCCACCTTTATGTTTGTAGCGGGTCAGCCCCGACCAGTCGTCGTCTCACGCCTGGAAATAATGGATCGATTCTTGAAGAACACCCACAAGCAGAAAAAAAAAGCACTGCCGTAAAAATGTTTTTCTCTGTGGCTGCTGGCTGTTAATCCAAATATTTGATAAACTTGACTTTTTCCATTTCCCTCCAGGGTTCCTCTGCTGTATCTGCAGACCGTGGTAGGAGACGTAGTCCGCACACTAAAAGTGATGTACGGCTCCTTAGACAGGTTGGTCACTGTTGCCTTTCTGTCAGTCCTGCTGAGAGTTGGTGGGAACTTCCTCTTTCTGGTTGCCATTTTTCCACATTATGCAAAATATGCTGAAATCAAAGTAAAATGTCTTAGCTGTAAAGCGCAAACCTTCCCCACAAACTCATTATTGTCTCAATTTGTCAACTTGATCTAGTTTCTTCTCCTGAGCATGTTTTTTTTCTTTTAAAGGGGACCTGTTCCACTCATTTCTAGGCCCATGTATGTAAGGAGGGAGTAGGGGGAAATGTAATCACTTGTTTGTTTGTCTCTCTTTGTTAGCAGGTTTCTAGCTGTCATTTTCAAATTTTGTGTGATGGTAGATCACAGATGGTACAGCTTGGGCAAGGCCACAGCAAATGTAACAATAAGTCTAAACATTTGACCTTAACCTTCATTTTTGGCGCCAAAGTTCAAACCTGACCTTGAGGAAAAAATGTCAAGAAACCATATTGAATAATATATTATATAAAAGGGACGGAGAGAGCTGTGCAACACACTTTTTAAGTTTATTTCCAGACTGTATAAATCTCTGCAGGAGGGAAAAATGTATATCATGTATATTATGTGCAGATGGGAGGCAGAGGCAAATATAAAATTAACAAAAAATCCTGATTGGATGAATTTATGTGAGACACGCTGATACACCACAATTTATTTGGAAGAACGTGGTAAAGATTTTATACCTCAAAGATAAAGTGTCAGAAACTGTTCATCCTGAGCAGGAGCACTACTGGACAATGTGTAGGAATAAATCTGCAGGTCTCTTCCAAAGCTGTTCTCCTACTGAGGCAGCTGGCAGAAAAAAATGTTATAATTGGTTCAGGAGTTGGCCTTTGACTTCACTGTAATTTATCTAGGAAACCTACCATCTGGACTCGATGAAAAAGATAAATACTTTTTAAATACTAATGGTGGGTAGCAAAAAAGCTGTAATCAGATGATGGTTGTGTGAAACATGCCCGACTATTAAAGACTGGCTAGAAATCACACAGGAAGTAGATGACATTTTATATGACACAAGCTGTGTCCAAATTCATGGGCTGCATCCTCCTGAGGCCGCATTTGTAGGCCGATTACGTCACAGCGACGCGCCGAAGGCTGTCCAAATTCGTAGACTCCTCCGAATGCAGCCGACAAATGCGTCCTCCTTTTCCCCGAATTTGAAGGATGGGTCGGGTGTGTCCTTCGTGGCCTACCAAATCCCAGAATTCATAGCGCGGCCCAGCCAAACTCCAGTTTCTGGCAATGGCGGCCGCTACTAAGTTTTAAAATTACTCTTATTATTCTTTCTGGGTCACAAAATAAACTTTTAACATATTTTCAGGCGAGAATGTAGATGTGTAAATTTCAAATATCTGCTCGGTTTATTAAGATATTGCATATTTGCAAAAGTGCTTCGACGTTTTCGGAGACGTCTGTTACCCACCAGCTGGATAGCAAGCCGGAATCTCGAGGGTCACTGAAGCCGCCGAGAACGGCACAACTCCCGGCACATCATTTTCAGATCACCGCGGACTTTCGCTACTCAGGTTAAACGTAATATATAAGTCACTTAGACAACCTAAAAATGTTATTGTTGGGCTTTTTTCAGTGTTTTGTTTGTTCGTGAGTAAATCGGTTTGGCTGAGAGTAAAGTTATTAGATTAGATTAGATAAAATAAAACTTTATTAATCCATCGGGTGGGTTCCTCCTTGGTTTTCACACAGCTGAATAAACGTCAAACAGAAAACTGATTAAACAGAAGTGTGAGACGGTCGAGAACTCCAGTGTCCTGTTATATTTAGATAGCAAGGAGCAGACGGCCGAGTTTATTAAACTCCACCGAGACAGCGGTGATGCTAATCAGAAGGCTAGACCGTCCCATTTCACAGCCGTTTACTTCCGGCCTACCCGACCTCCTGAGAACCCGGCCCACATAGACCGCGAAGGCCGGGTCCTCAGGAGGATGCAGCCCATGAATTTGGACACAGCTAAAGACTGGTCAAAATGCAACACATTTTTGAATCAGAGGTGTTTCTTCTCTGTCTGTGCATCTGTGATTTATCTGTAATTTAAATGTGTTATATGTTATAGTTTTTCAACTCTAGAAATGAATCTAAAAGGTGCTTATGTCATATGCCTGCAAACACTAATTACAAGGAACATGACTGTGAGTGTGGGGATGTGTGCAATTTTATTTCATCTTTTCAGTTGTTTTTCTCATGTCTGTTGTTACTAGATGAACTTGTGCTTTTGCATGTTTGCCAGTTTCATGAATGTTAACATTAAACAATAAAATTAAATATATATATATTTTAAAAAGATTTCTTCTAATTGTGTCCTCCCACAGTGCGTTCTGTAAGGCAGACCACGCTCCCAGGCTGGACCATTTCTTCTGCCTGTTCTTCCAGCAGCTCATCCAGCCCTCGCGTCTGAGGGAAGGCTCCTCCTCGGCACCTCCGCCCGACATCTCAGGGACTCTCTTCCTGGACGGACTGCCGGCGGTTCGATGGCTCACGCTGCCTCCAGAAATCAAGGTACACTGCTGGATCTGTGAATGCAAAGTTTCTTCTATCTTTCTGTTCTTACATGTGGCTTTTGCTTGTTAGTTTAGCTCTGGTGCCCCCTTGTGTTCAATATTAAAAACAATACCTGCTTGATTTTGATTTATTTATTAAATCTGATTAAATTTTAATGGACTTCATAATGACAGTGGGTGGAGGGAATAAAGCGTAAGAGTTCATGAAAAAATCACATTAAAAATGACTGCTTAAGGCACCTTTAGTGTTAATAATATTTATGTGTGTGCGTTTTGTTTGGTTGTTTGTTTTCATCTGCAGATGGAGGTGGACACGGTTCTGTCTGACTTTGAGTCTTCTGATTTTGGAGAAATGGTAAGAAATGTTAGTTTTCCACCTTTATACCTTCTCTCCTGCACATATAAAGCTGTGCTGTCTTTGCAGTCAGCTGCAAGTCAGTGAGGTTTAACTCTTTCTCATAAAGACGTCTAATGACCTGCCCCCGTACCCTTAATGACGAGTTTTCACACCCATTATACATCAATAAACCACTCTGTTCAGAAAAGAGCTTCAAGGTTTACTCGCAGCAGGCTTTCAGGGGTAAAAGGTTAAGTGGGCAAAGACACACAACCATCATAAGGGCTTCTCTTGAGCATGTGTGCATGTTTGCTGAGATCTATCTTCTGTCTTGAGCAGAGGAAGGGAGAAGGTCAGACTATTTATAGGAAGGTGTTCATGTCTCGGTGTGTATTTTTAATGAGCAGCTAATGAGGTCTGGTGTGTCCCTTTGTACGCGCAGCGCTAACAGGTTAGAGATGGATTATTGATGCTGGGAGCAATGAAGCTGTTACTGCTTTCACTTAATGTTGCACTCACACAACACTGTCACACAGAAAACCTTAAATGTGACTTTTTTTGTTCTTTTTTGTGCTTTTACAGTCTGAGGATTTTTTTGGCCTGAGGCGTCTGTATATAATCCTCGGCTCCTGTTTGTTCTATAAGGTAAGTTTCATAGTCACAACACGCACATGCCTGCTTCAGCGCCAGCAGCCTTATTGTATTTTTACTTCCTCATCTGATAGCGTCTACACAGCTATTCTCGTCCAGATAACAGTCATTGTGTACATAAGGTGGCCTTTCACACAGGATAACAGGATGATGAGTGTGTTCTGTGGCTCAACAGCAAATTTACAAACAAATTAAGCTGTTAAATTATTAACTGAGAGGATAAGGGAGACAGTAATTTATCCTTTCATGTTTCCACTCTCTCCCCTTCCAGTCCTACCTGATCGCCAACCACCTGCCTAAGGAGGACCTGCTGGACGTGTGTCTGTACTGCCAGCACTACTGCCTGCTGCCGCTGGCGTCAGAGCAGCGCGTGGGTCAGCTGGTCATCTGGAGAGAGGTGTTTCCCCAGCAGAGGGCTAACGGAGCCACGCCGGGCTACAGCCAGCCAGAGGGCCGACACTTCCTCCTCATTGTGGGGCTGGTATGGAAGGAAATCACTGACTTGTTTTATTGATATTTATTCTTTTTCTTGACAAAACTCCTTTTCTCATTTCAAATAAAAGGAGCATTTAATTATCGTGTTTACACAAAACCCGCTTTAATCCCTCTTTAAATTCATCCTCCTTGTGTGAAGAAAAAAGTACATCATCTTTAAATTCTAAGCAATGTTCCCTCTAATTTTTCATGTGTCTGAGCGAACACACAAACTCCCTGAGCGGTCCCTTGGACCACTGTGAGCAACATTAGACGTGTGCACTGTGGTCACGCCAGCATCGAATCCATCCAAGTTACATGGTTTATTAAAATAATCAAATTGCAGCATTTACATTTATGTCGGACTACTTTTAATTAACTGCTTTAGAATGAAGATGTAAAAAAATCTTGTTCATGACCTGCGTAGTATGTTAACACTATTGGAAGTAAAAATAACTTGAACTCCAATTCTGAAAACTTAACTTTTTTTTTATAAAGCTCTGACTTGTATTATGAGTCTGTGGTCTGGGAGAGAGTCTGTAACTCTCTGTCTGCAAAATACCGTATATAATGACCAATGTTGGGCAATTAATTATATAGTTACTTATTCAAAAAAGTAACTGAGTTATGCAAACAACAAAGTTTTTTGCAGCTGTTTACCTAAAAATGCAGCAAAGGCGTTATTTTCAATCCATCCATTCGCTTTCGCTTATCCTTTCCAGGGTTGTGGGGGCGCTGGAGCCTATCCCAGCTGTCATAAGGCGAGAGGCGGGGTACACCCTGGACAGGTCGCCAGTCTGTCCCAGGGCAAACACACAGAGACAGACAACCATTCGCGCTCACATTCACCCGCACATTCACACATATGGGCAATTTGGATTAATCAATTAACCTATCCCCACAAGCTGCATGTCTTTAAAATTTTTAAAATAAACATTTAAAACTATTTACAGAACAATCAGCTGTTCTGCATCATATCTGATGCCACACAAATTATTTGTGCCACTCCAAAAAATAATTTCTGTCCATTATGAGATAAAGGAGAACAACAGCCTGATACCTGCAGGCCTGACAACAGGAGATGTATCACTGCTGTAACACCTGTAACATTCAGCAGTCGCCTCATTGTTCTGACACACACAACAAAACTATTGACTACACTACACACTAACTACACAAGATTTGCGCTAAACGTCGCAAATCTCTCACATCTCAAAACAACGCCGTCACTCCTAAAACTTCCCCTTTCCTAAACAACTAAATGCCATGTTGCCATATCATTTTTTGATTGGTCAACATGGTACATTTTACGACCAATAGGAAAGGGTGGGGTTTTTTTGGTTTTGGTTTTGCTCACAGGTGGAGAGTGCGTTCGAGCGTTTTCCTTGTAAAACACAGTTTTTACCGTTTCTTCCTGAAGTAAATATAAACAACGATAGTATTCAGGAAGAAAACCAAACATTGCATATTTTTTATCATAACTCTGGCTTCATGTGGCCGATCAACACAATTTAAAAGCTGGTATAAAGTCCACACTTTTTCCATCAATTGTTCCGTCTGTCCTGCTCACATCTCCAATGGTTGTACACGTTGTCATTAACGTGGCTTCACTCCACATCAGCCACGCCGCTTTGCTAGCTAAAACACCGGTGTCGGCACATTAGGACGCTGTCATAACCTGTCAACGACATTGATTAGCTGCGTATATACGAATGTGAATCGCATTATTGGCTGGACTATGGGATAAGGTGGCATCGTTCTAATCCCATACAGGAGCAGCCAATCACATACTGACTAACACTGCAAAACAGAATTGTTAACAAATAATTACTTTAATTTCAATTCAGGTTAATTTTTTTTTTTTTGTGCGCAACACAGATTTTCTGTGCGCAGAGACCGTGCCAGCAGTGCGCAATTGCGCACACGCGCAGCTTAGAGGGAACATTGTTTTGGTGTGTGTTAACGCAGTTCCAAGGAGGGAAGACAATCAATTGGAAATCCATCATTGTAGAGTGAAAAAGATTATTTACATTCGAGGCAGTTGTCAGTCTTCCCAGGAGTGGACGTGAGACACGTCAGACGGTGCAATGCTGAGAGAAACTGCACAAAAAACAACAAAAAACAAGAGCCACATCTCAGACTCAGACTCTCAGTTAGCATGTTAAATGTTAAAGTTCATGACAGTCTTTGGTACAGTTACCTGTTTGTTTACAGGGGTTTGCAGGAGAAAGCTTCTTTTCTCTAAAAATATAATAACAACATGGCTTTTGTTTGCAAAGTTGTTGTCCACGGTGGTGGAGGGGTGATGATTTGGGTTTGGGTTGCAGCCACAGGACCTGGGCATCTTGCAGTGTTTGAGACGACCATGAATTCCTCTGTATACCAAAATATTCTTGAGTCAAATGTGAAGACAGCCGTCTGAGAAGCTTTAAACTTGGCCTAAACTGAGTAATGCCACAGAACATTGGTCCTGAGCACAGCAGCAAATCTACAACAGAGTAGCTATAAAAGAAAAAAGTGTCACAGCGATCCAGTCAAAGTCCAGCCTGATATAAATTTTGTGGTGGGACCTTAAGAAAGATGAATACCTGCAAGCCTCAATAACAGGTCAATGAACTGAAGCATTATACACAGAGAGTGGGCCAAAATTCATCCGACTCAATGTGAGAATCTGACAGAAAACAGCTGCCTCAAGTTGTTGCTGCTGAAGGTGGTTCTACAAGCTATGCAGTCATGGGGTGCTTTTTATCATGACTGTAATTCTGCCTCATCTCCTCAGTCTCTGCCCATGTGTGTGTTATCTGCCGGTATTGATGCTTCTTCATGATATCATTTTCCCTCTGTCCTCAGAGACACTTTATGCAGTGTGTACTGTTGGAAGCAGGCGGCTGTGCTTCCCCAGCTTTGGGCTCTCCTGGACCTGATTGTGTTTACATTGATCAGGTGGGCTTTTTAAAACCTGAAGATGAATTCCTGCCATGATCATTTACATCAAACTGAAGCTCTGTGTTGTTCTGGCCCCCAGGTGAAAGCCACCCTGCTGCAGCTGGAGGTGTTGGAACCAGGTATCGAAGAGCGTCTGAATGCTCCACCTGCTCCCTGCCTGTCTTGCGCCGACTGGTTCCTCCCTGCTGCCACAGCTCGTGACCGGCTCGACAGCCTGGCCTCCTCCTCGCCCGTCTTCAGCAAGCTCGCCGGTGCCGTTAAAGCCTCCTCGTCCGGGTCCAGAGCTCGCGCCCTGTTTGGGGAGAAGTCGTGGAGGGCCAGCCCGCAGAGGAGCTTGTCGGACAGCGGGAGCGAGGGGCAGATGGATGCCGGGTCGGGGTCCAGTTCGTCAGCGGCTCCAGGCCTCAGTCCGCATTCCACACCGGACTCAGCCAGGAAGCTGGGAGGTCGTCGGGATTCGCTGGGGTCTGGAGGGTCTGATGGGAGCGGAGGCAGCGGAGGACTCTTCAAGGTTCATCTGTAATCTTTTAAGGAGTTTATATTTGTTCCTGTTTATTTTTTCATCTGTTAGCCAATATCAGTGAATTAAATTTGTTACAGGATGTGAAATATCTAATTTATTTTCTAATAAATCTGCACATAAATGGAAAAGTGCTGAACACAGAGGTTTTGAACAAGGTTTGGCTCAAAGTATTTTCATTGAAAATGCAGAAAACTTGCCTGAATTGTTTGCAACAAACCAGCTGGTCACAAATAAAACAAGTTATAGGGAACAAAGCTGGAAGTCGATGGACTGCATAAAACTTAAAAAAATTAAAAGCACACTAATAGAATTTCTTTTTAAATAGGTGAAGTGAGAGTGGCTTAAATATTTTTTTGTCTACAAGCCAATTAAAAGCAGATTTTATTTAACTTTGACATTTTGATACACTTTATATGTTTTTATCAGATACCCAGGATGAAGCACCCAAACCCTTTTTATCTGGGCACCCTGAAGAAGACCCTGACTGAGAGAGAAACAGAGGAGATGTACAACACCATGAAGTAAGTGACCGGTTATCCGGTTACTTTTACTAACCAGATAAAAACGATCTCTTTTCAGTTTGACCTGAGGTCCTGTGTTTGCCACAGACTAACATCGGGTGCAGAGAACACCTTGTTCCACTACGTCCTGATGGAAACCGTGCAGGGAATCTTCATCGCTCCCACTCACAGAGAGGTGGCTCAGCTGAGCGGCTCCATTCACCCACAGCTCATTCGCAACTTCCACCACTGCTGCCTCTCCATACGAGCCGCCTTCCAGCAGAGTCTGCCAGCCAGGGTGAGACAGAAAGGTGTTTCCGTTAAGTGTGAGGTTTCCAGAATTGTGTGGAAGCTTGTTTCTGCCGCTGACAATAAAAAGGGTTAGCTGTGATTTATTTCATAGACAAACACATCAGGACCATCATGAATACAGCAGATTTTCCTGATCTTACACATTAACGGAGGCTACAGACTCATATTTCCCTCAACAGTAACTTTTTGGTCAGGACTTCTTTACCCAGCATGGAGAGACTAAGGTGTGAAAACACAAGTTTCCACTGTGGTTAAAGGAAACCTGTTTCCTGCAGGGCTCAGCGGGCGTCTTCTGTATTCTGCGCATTAATGTGTTGAATGAATCAGGTGATTGTTGGTGTGATTTTGTTTCCCGTAGAGCCGCCGTGCAGCAGACAGGCCGCAGGGCCGCGGCTGGGGTCTGGGTCCCGTCAAAGAACACGGGGTTCTGTTTCAGTGTAAACCCGAGAACTGGACCGACCAGAAGAAACCTGCTCCCACCATGACTTACTGGGTCATTGGGTACGTCAGCTTCCACTTATCCACTTATTTGCTTTTTTAACCGCACAGGTTTACATGTTCAGATTATTCAGGCGGCAGCTGGAGCAATGAAGTGTGCCCAGGTTGAGTCCTCATCTGGGGACTGCAACCGTTCAACTTTCTGTCTTCACCTGAATGATCGAGCAGCCAAACCTGATTCAGAGCTTTAGTAAATAATATTACTGGAGGATAAAGCTGGTCTCGGTCCTATTCAGGGAGACTTCCAGTAACTCTGTTTTCTCAGTCTGCTGTTTAATGGCTGAAATGAATACGAAGCATTGTGCAGTGTGTTCAGTGAAACACGGGGAGGAGACGGGGAACTCTTCATATTGGAACTTTGTGTTTATCCTGGAAAAACTCCCAGTCTCAGTAAGTCAAAGAGGAGAGGGGCAGGCAGATTAGAGATGGAGTTAAAACAGGATTTGTAAGGAAGGGTCACAGGGGAACAATTTAGAATGAATTAACTGAGCTCCTTTGTCGATTCATAACATGAATTTTAACGTTTCTTGTTTCTATCCAAGGCTTTTTGTAAATGTGCCCCCGCCTCATTCTCACATACACTATATATATCATATATTGTCTCCTCACATACAAGGTTTTGAATAATAATGGCCCACCTTGTTTTAAAGACCTTACAGTACAGTATCACCCCATTAGAGCACTTGGCTCTCTGCTTTTAAGATTAGGCTTAAAACTTTCAGTTTTGGTAAAGCATATAGTTAGGGCTGGACCAGGTGACCCTGAATCCTCCCTTAGTTATGCTGTAATACGTGTAGGCTGCTGGGGGATTCCCATGATGCATTGTGTCTTCTTCACTCACTGCGTTTATACTCTGCATTTAATCATATCTGGCTATCTTTGTTTTTTTTCCTCCGTCTTCCTCCCCTCACCTCCAACTGGTTAGAGCAGATGGCTGGTTCTGATGGAGTTTTTCCTTCTCACTGTCACCAAGTGCTTGCTCATAGGGGGTCATATGATTGTTTCTCTCTATTATTGTACGGTCTTTAACTTAGACTAGTCTTTGAGGTGACTGCTGTTACGATTCGGCACTATATAAATTAAGTAAATTGAATTTCTCACCTCAGTCTCCTTCCTTCGGCTTTCAGACGCATGCTGCTGGAGCCCGTTCCTCAGGAGTTCTACGTGTGCTTCCATGACTCTGTGCCCGAGGTTCCCGTGGAAATGGCCTTCAGACTCTCCTTTGGTTTGGCTTTGTGACCTGTCGCTATCCTCTTCTGCACCAGATCAGCGGCAGTGATGAACAGAAACTTTCAGACTTCGTTTACCAGTGAAGCATCCGTAACATCCTCAGGAAGATAATTCAACTTGTGACGCTTGTCGAAGCACGCAAGCATAAATGTAGGGAGCCTTTTTACATTTTTTTTCAACAGTGATATTAGGCCGACTGCTATTTTGTGCCTTATTGCACATATAAAAGACCATAGACACATTTTTTATGTGCACATGAAAATCCACTCAAGTCAATCAGGGAATACCTTATGACGCCATAGTGCAGAAACTCATGCAAGACCTTCCTGCAACAGCAGCAGCGTACATCTCCACGCGGACACAGCACACAGGGGTGTAGTGATGTTTTCACAGTTTACAGTGAAGTAAAAATGCCTTTCAGTTGCTTAATTTAAACTTTGTACAGTTTTGTAAGGAAATTGACTCATTTGTTACATTAATGAATGAACATTAAAAATGAAAATTATTATTATTTTATTGCTTCCAGACCAATTTGTTTTTTCACATTATTAACAAAGAAAAGTGGAAACAGCTACTCTCTCAAAACTCAGAAACAAAAAAGATGCACTTTATCTGCACCAAAAATTACGATGTTCTACAAATCATAAATACTGAATATTTGATTTGTACACAGATTGATCTTTTTTTTTTTAAAAAATTGTACATAATTGGACGAGCAGCTCCACAGAGAATCATTATCATGACACATGAAAAAAGCATGTTGATATACAGTCTCCTCACACTGGACAGGAAAGTCCAAAATCACCTTCCTACCACTGCACGGTCACCAGTGTCCTGTTAACGTAAATACACGAGCATGAATACTCGCCATCGTCACATCCCAGGGTGGCATAAACTCAACTGTCTGGGGTTCACGCTGCGCTCTGCACGAGCAGGAGGTTCCTCTTGTAGCACTCGAGGCTACAGAGAGCAACTCCGGTCTTTGAGCACGAGTACTTCTTGAGGTTTGTGCACCCACTCACTCCACAGTTCAATGGGGCTGGAGGAGGAGGGCAGGGAGGTGCCGGAATAGGAGCGGGGACCCCTGCTGGGAAGGAGATGGCCATTCCCTGGACAGAATCGCTGTACCGAACCATGGGGCACTGGCTCTGCTTGGACTTCTTCTCCTTCATGCTTTTGATTTTGGCCTTGCTGGTTTTCGTGAGTCTCTCTATCGTCTGGTTCTTGTTCTCTTCTGCCTTCTTGGCGGCCTGCAGGCGTCTCTTTCGGGCACGCTCCTCCCGCTTCTGCATCATCTCAGCGGTCATCTCTTTCTCCTTGTAGCCCATGGGGAGCTCCAGGAGAGGCTGACTCTGCTGCTTGTGTAGCAGAGCTTTCTGAGGGGGAGAGACAAGGAAAAAAATACATGTTTTAAGCTACTTTAAAAAAAAACAAAGGTTTACCCTTGATTTCAAATGCTGGAAGACCTCTCATATTAAAGTCAGGCACAGGTGAAAATTTTCTCCACAACACTGACAGCTGCTTCTCACCTGTCTGGCAGTGAGCAGAGACTCATCGATCTCCTTCTTCAGCTCTCCGTTGTCATCAAGCTCTCCTTTCTCCAGAGCGTCCAGCCACCGCTCCTCCTCGTCCACGGGCCCGCCCAGCATGGAATCTGAGTCCATATCTGGCAGAGGGGATGTGGCCAGGTTGCTGTCTTCATCTGGTACAAAAGAATCAAGATACACAGACAGTCTTTATTGCAAGGCTAAAATAAAATCAAGATCAAGCTCTGTTGTGCTATTCTGTACCATCAGCAAATTCTCAGACATCACTGTTTTGTTTCAGCTCTGAAGTTGGAGTCATGTAGGGATGCAGGCAGATTATACTTATTAATGTGTGGAATATTTCTTTCAAATCACAGTTTATAAACTGGTTTGTAAATATCAGAGGATGTTGTCCAGGTGATAAAAAAATATTCAGTTCACAACCAGATTAGACAAAAGCAGTAAGTATTTGGGAATAAGAAAATATCTGGCAACAAACAGCACAAATGTTTTAATCTTTGGCAAAGGAACCATTTCCAACATAAAAATTCTATGTCAAAGACGTGTGACAAACACATGCAGAAAAAACCAACAAAACTGCCAGAAAAAAAACAAAAAAACAAAACCAGGTTTTTTTTTAAAGTATGCAACAAAGTTTTTACACGAGCTTAGATCTCAGGAGGTTGGCAGAAACTTGAAACTAAACAGCGGGAACTAGTAATCATTTCTTTCAAATATGACTTCCTTCATGGTTTCATCCATGAAGTGTCAACAGTCCCGATCAAGCTGAGGTCATCCCTCCTCCTATATTAGAATTGAGTCCACTTGTTTTGCTTACTCACCGAGCCAGGCTCGATACTGCTCCAAAGGAACAGAGGGCTCGTCATCATCATCTTCATCATCGTCATCATCGTCGTCATCAACGTTGTTGTCAATGATCATTAAAGGTGAGGGTGGACGAGCCACACCAGGATGGACTGTGAAAGTGGGAACACTGGAGAGCACAATGTCCTTTTAACTGACTGATCAAACTGATTCATGAACAGTTATCGATACTGAAATCTGGCTCAAACGTCTCACCTCTTGGTTCCCAGCGTCTGTCCTCCCAGTTTGATCTTCAGTCGGAGCTGCGGCGGAGGCCGAGGCACCACTACAGGCTCAGGCTCCGGCACCTCGGGGAAGCTGTGGTGCTTCTTCTTGTGCTTCTTGTGTTTTTTGTGTTTCCGCTTGTGAGCGCTGTGCAGGCTGGAGCCACCTTCACCTGCAGAGGACGGGACAAAGCACAGATTAATACAAAGACCGTCAGTGACTTAGTTGCTCATCCAGCTCATGGTACATCACAGTTCACAATTTAGAACTTTTAAATGGCTAATTGAGCACAGTTTAGGTTAAGACCCAATGATTAGACAATCACTATGTGCAAGTTTGATTAAATTCTGATCAAATCTGTAGGAGGAGAACTGTGGAAGAACAGACACCTCGCCACAGCGTAAGGGCAGTGGTCCATCAGCTTGATGAGCTAAAACGCAAAATGATTTCTTTTCAAATAAAATGTTTAGATCCACATCCATTCATCTTCTGCTTATCAAATTCCCATTCACAGAGCCAGACAATTTTTCTAATTTGTTTTCTACAGAATTGAACCAGAAATCAAAGGTCAAGAATCAGAACTCCAAGTTGGTTTTAATATAAACAATCCACATGTTTGGATCTAGTTATGTCATTTATATCCCCCTTTGGGTCAGGTAAACAAAGAAACTCATTACAAGAAATAACTGTTTCCAAGTCTCTCAGCTTTCCATCACAACCTATACCAACATGTATTTAACAAAGGAATAATGTGACACAAGTAAAATAACCTGCATTGGAAACACCAACCTAAGACCTGACCTCATTAAAAAGCAAACAAACAAACAAATCCCTTTCTATTCTCGGGTTTTTAAACCAGTCTCAGTTCTGATTATTTTTGTTTTATTTGTGTGTTCTTTTAAAAACCACGTAAAATTTTAATTACTTACTTACATTAATTACATCACTTTGGTCAGTGATGGCTGCCTTTTAAAAGGCCTAATAAACAGACTCGATTTGAACCCTATAACAATAAAATTACAAATGAATCAGCTCAGAGTAAAAACATTATGATTTTACCTTTTTTTTTTTTTTTAAATACATTCGGCAAAAAAATATTTCATTCTAGTTTGTCATTTTTAATAGAGTGGCCGCTCCTACAGAGGTCACTGAAGCAGATAATCTGCCTATATGTATTCCTATCATCCTCCTCTGTCACACCATGTCCATCACTACATCCATGAACCTGCTTTGCGGTCTTCCCCTCCTGCCTGGAAGCTCCATCTCTCCTTTGTCCAGTATATCCACTATGCCTCTTCTGTACATAGCCACACCATCTCATCTTTGCCTCTCTCCCTTTCTGCTTGGCCTGAGTTGTCCCTCTGTTACATTCATTTCTATTTTTGAAAATCTTAACATCTCCAGCTCAACCACCTGTCTTTTTGTCAGTGCCACCGTCTCCAAATCATTGACACTGATACTCTGCAGACTACACCACTGGACACCCTTTCAATAATGAGGATGTACACATCCTGGACAGGGAGGAACGCTGGTTTGAGGGCAGAGTCAAGGAGGCCATTTATGTGAAAAGGGAAAGAACCTCCTCAGGGCCTAAGGGTACATCTTTCACCATCTTACAATGCTGTGATTGCAGCCATTCCCCAACTCTCTGTGAATGATCAGTGGTCTTTGATCAGAGGTTGTTGATCAATGGTCATCACAATTTGCACATTAATGAAGAAACTGACCTCACAGTCCATTGTTCATTCAGTGGTGCTAGTTTCAGTCATTGTTAAAAGGTACTGTTTATAAGGCTGGGGAAACCGTCAGTCAGCTAAGACTGAAGAAGTCACAGTTGGATGAATGACGAAACTTTTCTCCCACTGAAAAACGCTACGTCCAGATGAACAGAATCAACCTTTTGGGAGTGATACCAATACCTGAGGATTTGAAAAGCCAATATTCTGACATATGCACCAGTATTTTTCCTTTAAGTCACATAAAAAGCTTTATCCAACATTTGTTATGTGTAGTTTATGTGTTGTTGGGCTCACAACTGACCCACAGTCTGAATGCTGGCAGATTAAAAAAACAAACAAACAACGAAAATACCTTTTCTACTGCTGTAAGAAACTCTTTAAATCAAAGTAAACTGTGAAGGGACATGTTTTGTCCCAACTTGGAGGAGGTTTCTCCTATAAACATTTGTTTAAGATGCATTTCAAAATATCAGCCAAACTTCCTCTTTGTTATCCCCCCAAACTATCAACACACACAGCTTCCATTTACTGCTTAAAACGGAGGCCAGCCACTACAAAAGGCCCACGTTAAGCTTTATATGAGGGTGGGATATTCCAAGAGGTCACTCCTGGTTTAGATGCGCCGATGTTTTGTTTTGTTTTATGGATATGTTTAATCAGCTTTTTGGAGGTTGTGGTTTTAAGCAGACAAACGGGAGACTTTAAGCACAAGGAAAGAATATACGAAAACGTGCGACTGCAACAGTATAAGCTTTCTCAAATACTCACCGAGAAATCTGGGGTGAATCATGTCTTTCCTTTTTCCCATTGAAACGACGAAACAAAAGCAGCTTACATAGCAGCAGAAACCTCACGGTAAACAAACATTAAAGCTTAAACACTGAGCGGCCTCATTCAGCCTCCTCTGCTAGCATCAAACAACTGCTAATATAGTCAAAAGGCTCAAAATAATGATAAAAAACGAATTACCAATAAACTTTGGAGAAGAAACGCTACACAAAACATTAACTAACTCATTTTAGATATTAACTAAGCGAAAATAAGCTACATTTTCTCACTCCATGTTGAACAACACGGAAGTTCCGCTTCTTCGTCGTTTTCCTGCTGTTTCCGCTTTCCCGCGCTTCACTGCACCCTAGCGGGGACCAGAGGAATAAACATTCACCAGAAACTGCTGCACAACGTCTCGTTCAGGCTTCGCACCGAGAAGCCGATATTTTCTTTAACGTGAAATAATTTCTAACGCTTTGTGACACAGACTCGGACAACAGAAAATCCAGACATTTCTGCCCAGTAAGCAGGCAGGCGTTAATATTTTTATTTGTAGTACATCTCGGGTAATGTAGTTCAAGAAGCGGTCACCGACGCTAACCACCACAGAAAGTCGCCACGCATCTAGAAATACACTGACCAGAAGCCCCCGCGTCGATTCTGCCACACGCGCAAGGTCAGTTACACTGCAGAGTGTGTGGTAGCGCTAATGTCATAACTACAGTTAAAATAATTGTTTACACCTATGATATGTTTAGTCCTGTGTTTACTGTAGCCTCCCATAGTGTGTGTGTCCGTGTTAGCTCAACTTATAGCTGTTTCGGGTTTATATCTAGTTATATATATATATATATATATATATATATATATATATATATGTGTGTGTGTGTGTGTGTGTGTGTGTGTTTGTATAGATAGATAGATAGATAGATAGATAGATAGATAGATAGATATGAATCTGTTTTTACGTTACATACCAAAAAAGGTAGCACATTTCTACCATAACCGCTGGCTCAGTTAAGAGCTACAGTTACAGATTAACTTAGAGAAACAGCGTAAATGCTTCACTGAAAGCCTGTGGAAGGAGGTGTAAGCTTAATGGGCAGATAACCCCGCTGTGTGAGGGGAGGCAGCTGATATTTTTCACCTTGTAATTTGACAGGAAACATGAATTACGCTCGGTTTCTGACAGCTGTCAGTGCAGCGAGAAAGCCTTCCCCCATCAGGATGCTGAGTGAGTACTTTTCATTGATTAATACACTCGTGTCCGGTTGTACAACAAGACTAATGCACCTATTACAGTAGCCAGGTTGACACAAAATGGTAAAAAAAAAAAAGAAGAGTGTTCCTAATCACTTTAAGGCTCTGTAGCTAATGTAGAATAGAGCCTATGATGTCACTGGTAGCACCCGTGTTTGGTGTTTACCTCTTTTTCGTGTGAGTTATGTCTGTGTGAGAATTTGCAAAAAACAGCAAGTCTTCTGAGTTTTTTTTCAGTTTTTCCTGTCTGTTGTGCTTTTTATTTAACTACAACAAAAATGATCAATTACATCAGTGATCTTTCTAACCGCAAGCTTCATATTTTTCCATGCCATCTCTATTTGCTCCACTGGAAATAGATGAAATGAACAGAACACATTAAAATACCAGTTTTATTTAGTTTATATGGTTAAAAAAAAACGTCAAAGGCACATCCCAAATCTGCCCTGTTTCATTGCACATGACAGATTAGGTGAGAAGACCAGCTGAAATAATAGAACAGAAGAAAAAGCAAGCAGAAGACAATTTCAGTTTTTTTTTTTAAACTTTTTCTGTTATATACAAATATTTCTGTTACAACTAAACATTTGTAAGCCTGGGTGGTGATGTGACTATAAGCTGGGACCTTTCTGTGTGCAGTTTGTATGTTCTCTCTCTTCCTGTGTGGGCACAATCAGAATTAAGCATGCATTTTAGACCAACTGGTGACTCTAAATTGATGGGGTGCAAAATGAGAAACTGTGACACTGCATCTGGAAGTCAGGAGTGGCAAAGATGTATGTGAGATGGTGCAGGAAATGCATGAGGAGAGTGAGACAGTGATGAGGTGTGCAGTAGGAGTGACGGGGGAGTTCAAGATGGTGGTGGGGTTACATCAGGGATTCACTCTGAGCCCCTTCTTGCTTGCAGTGGTGATGAACAGGCTGACAGATGAGGTCAGGCAGGAATCTGTGTGGGCTTTGATGTTTGCAGATGACACTGATCTGTAGTGAGAGTGTGGAGCAGGTTGATAGAGAGCCTGCAGAGGTGGAGATATGCACTGAAGAAACGAGAAATTAAGGTCAGGAGAAACAAGGCAGAATACATGTGTGTAAATGAGAGGGAGACCAGTATAACAGCAAAGAGTAGAAGTAGTGATCGTGGATGAGTTTAAACACCTGGAGTCATCCATGCAAAGCAACAGACAGCACACGAGAAGTAAAGAGGAGAGTGCAGGCAGGTTGGAGCGGGTGGAGACGAATATCAGGGGTGGTTTGTGACAGAAAGATAGCAGCAAGAGTAAAAGGGAAGGTTTACAAGATGGTAGTGATGCTGTGATGTATGGTTTGGTGAGACGGTGGAACTGAATAAAAGACAGGAGGCTGAGCTGAAGGTTTTCTCATCATCTTCTCTCTATGATCCCATATGAAGCTGAGCTGCAGCAGCGGTCACCTCCATCGCTGATTTCTTTGGCCGGAGGAGCTCCTAACCCCAACACCTTCCCCTTCCAGTCAGCGTCCATCACGGTGAAGAACGGGCAGACAGTCACCTTCGATGAGGTGGCGATGAAGAGAGCTCTGCAGTACTCCGCCTCTAATGGGTGAGAAATCCAGACGACAGAATCGGTCACTGCTTTGTGACAGTCTTCAGAACAGCATTTCAGTTTGGAATAGAGGATTAAGACAGACGCTCATGCAGACATGTGCAGTATTTATGTGAAAATAAAACAGATTACTATTTTATGAAAATAGATTTGTCTTGGAAACACCTGATTTCTCCTCAATGCGTAGAATACCTGAGCTGCTGACATGGATGAAAAACCTGCAGAAGAACCTCCACAACCCGCCGACTGCTAGCTACAGCCCTGAGAGCGGGCAGATGGAGATGTGTGTGACGACGGGGAGCCAGGAGGGGCTCTGCAAGGTACTGACACCACCACCTGTAGATTTACCTGTCCATCTGACATCAGCTGAACAGCTTAGACCCACTGAAACCCTTAAGCTATAGCTTTAAAGTAAGAATCTCTATATTTTAATATAGTTTTATTTATTATAGCAGTTTTTCATGTCAAGGAAAACATTCACAGCCTGTGTCTTAACCTCGTGTGTTTGCTGGTTTTGGTGCAGGTGTTTGAGATGTTGGTCAACCCCGGAGACAATGTTCTTCTGGATGCGCCCACGTATTCGGGCACGCTCGCAGCAGTAAGAGCATTTTTCTTCTGCACAACACAAACATTGTGACACGAAGCACTGCGACCACCTGACGCTCTCATTTCCTGTGCAGCTCCATCCTCTCGGCTGCAACTTGATAAACGTTCCCAGCGATCAGCATGGCATGATACCTGCAGCCCTGAAGGAAGTCCTGTCCCGGTGGGATCCGTCAGAGGTCCACAAGCCCGGAAGCACCGCTCCCAAAATCCTCTACACTATCCCTAATGGAGGAAACCCCACCGGGGCCTCCATGACAGCAGAGAGGAAGAAGGAAGTGTATGAGGTAAGTCCTCACCAAAGTCATACTCAGTGAGATAAATACATGCACACGCTGCAGATTTTGACTCTCTTGAGTCACGGTTGTACAAAGCAAACCAGTGAAGCGTGCACTCTGCTAATTACAGCTTGTTGTAAAGCTGCTTTCCCTGCAGATTCACTCTGTTGTTTTTTATTTAAACCTCTCTTCTCTTTAATAGCTGGCCAGGCAGTACGACATGCTCATCATCGAGGATGACCCCTACTATTTCCTACAGTTTGAAAAGGTGCAAAGACAAGAGATTTTATTTTTAAATGACAAACGGCAGCCTGTTAATCTGACCTTCATTAATAATGAATAAAGGTCACATTTAATTCATGTCATGTTTACTTGTGTGGCAGCCGTGGGCTCCCACGTTTCTTTCCATGGATGTTGATGGGAGGATCATCAGGACCGACTCCTTCTCCAAAATTCTGTCTTCAGGGTGAGTTTCGCAACCTTTGTGACCGTTTAGGTGGGTGGATTTGTTTTACTCCCAGTACATGTGGAACTGATGTTCCCATTTCTTGATTTGCCCTAGCGACTATGAACCTGACACATAAATTACTTTTACATGTTTGTAGGAATGAAAACGTCAGCATCCTTCAGGAACACAAATATTTGGGTCAGCCCTCAAGTAAACAAACTATTTTAGCGACTAAAATGACAGAATAGGGTGATGTATGACCTGTAATATGTTATGCAGGAATAGTTTGTTTAAATGGCTGAATATGTGTTTATCACAACTGTAGCGTTCCCTTTTGTCTATGGCAGAAATGTTAAATCATGTTCTAATGTACTTATTTGTGGTTCTGGCATCACATTTTTTCATCAGATCTTTATGCCATACTTGGCTGATTTTTTTTAAGAGACTGAAACACCACCTGCCTCTGAAGGCCACCAACTGTTCATGTACACAGAGATCAGTAACAGGGAGAAAGTATTTCAGGCAACAAATGTTGTCCAAATATGCCTGAAAGCAACAAGTTTGTCCGTGGCCTGTGTCTGAGCTCCAGCTGCTCAGTTGTCAAACTGCACACACCTCAGGATACCTTGTAATCTTGTTGTGTTAGCTGCAGTTCACAGTAAAAAAAAAATTGTATTTAATGGTAAAAGTGGAAAATCAGTACTATTAATGTTAAAATAACATGTTTCCAGTGTCATGTGTTACTCTATTGGTATTCTTGCCACATCACTGGACCCGTGAAAAGCTGTAGGAGTAATAGATTGGGGGGGAAAAAATGTCAGGAAACATTTTTATGAGTCAAAGTACCTCAAAGATCAGACACTGATGTAGCATACAGGTCTAGAAGGCAGCCCATGTGCTAAAGCATAGGTGTCAAACTCTGGCCCGCGGGCCAAATTTGGCCCACAGCCTAATTACATTTGGCCCGCGAAGCCATCCCAAATTACTATTAGAGCTGGCCTACTGGTATTATACAGCTAATATATATATTGTTTAGTATTAAGCTTTGCTTGTTCCATATTCAGTTTTTCAGCAAAACGTGTTTGAGTCCATAAGAAAAGATTCATTCTTATATCTGGAGGAATAAATATATTTCAATAAATATTAACGTTAGCCCGCGACTTTGTTCCAGTTTTGAATTTTGGCCCACTGTGTATTTGAGTTTGACACCCCTGTGCTAGAGGGTCACTGCAGGGGTCCAGGTTCGAGTCTGCTCTCAGCCATTTTCAGTTTAGGTAAAAATGCTCAAAAATAAACTCCTAAATAAAATATATCACAGTGCCACATAAAAATATATGGCTCACTCACTCGCTTGAAGTTTATCTAGAAAAATCCCTCCAGTTATTTATTTATTTATGTTTTTAACTACATGATGTGATGGCTTTGGAGAGTGGCTCCATAGTTTTTTACATATTCACCTAACAAGCAAAAGTTCCCCGGTTTGTTTCCGGGAGGAGACACGAATCCCTTTTGTGTCATCAGGCATAAAAATCTGCCAAATCAAACAGAGCGCTACCTGCTGTGGTGACTGCCTTGTGACTAAGGGAGCAGCCAAAGGTAACGCATGGAATAACTTTTACACTTTAACCACAAATAAAAAACAACAAATGCAGTTTTTTAAACAATCGTAGTAGTGAGGTGAATTGTAGGGAATTATAAAGACTACAGTAGTATAGTGTGTAGCTATTTCTAAAGGGGTTCAAGCAGGGTTTACTGACTTATGTTGTCGACACATTCAGAGGCTTCCAGCCAAGTGACGTAGTACAGACACTCGTTTATCAAGCAACATCCTCATGGACACAAAATGTAAATATGGCACCCCAGCCTTTATCTGCACAGTAATGTGTGTTTCCAGCATTGCTTATCCAGGCTTCAGTTCCTCAGTTTCAGTGAAGTCACATTGCGAAACACAGTCTGTTAAAACAGGATCCGGTCACGGAGAGTGTTTACGTCTTAGGTTTAAGAGTGAAGTTAATATTTGACTCCAGGTTTTATGTACTGTGAGTGTTTCTGACTTGAATTATTCAGCTGGTTGTGTTGTTGCTTCAGGCTGAGGATAGGTTTCGTGACCGGCCCCAAACCGCTCGTAGACCGGGTGGTGCTGCACATCCAGGCTTCGACGATGCACACAAGCACCTTCACACAGGTGAGAAATCTCCCACTTAACACCACCCAGAATCTCATCGTATTCACCCTGAATGGACTAAAAGAAATCTTTCAGCGTGAAGTGCTGTTGATAGTGACAGTATGCCATCACATAAAGCAGCAGTAAACACAGAGCAGGGCAGCACAGTTGTGCAGTGTCTGTACGCAGTGTGCTAGCAATGAAGCATATTTGTGAGCAGAGTCATTACTGACTTTTATACTCTGCCAGATTAAGTTCCCACCCACCAGGCATGCCTGATTTGCACAGACATAAACTCAAACCAGGCGAGGATGAGTGGTGTGCTGCTGTCACGCTACATTCAAAGCTGAAAAAGAATTTATTGCGTGTCTGAACTAGCAGAAGCAGCAGAGGAGATTTTACTCAGAAAGAAGGAGGAGAGGATTAATGAGGACTTCCAAAAGATCTGCCTCCAACCTCTTATTTAATCCTCACCTCTGCATATTCATCTAATCTAAACCAGAAATGTTATTAATGCATGAAAGATTTAAAATGCAAACAGCTCAGGCCAGAACACACACATAAAAACCCCGTGTGAGAAGGAGGAAAGCGTGCCTCTTCAACTCATTAAACTACTAATATGCAGTTTTATTATCTGCTGTAGAGTCATTTTACAGTCAAATGATTTGGAGTGATGCCAATATATAATCAGAGTGCCCTGCTTTCCTTCAGCTCATGGTGTCTCAGTTGTTGCACAGCTGGGGACAGGAGGGTTTCCTCCAGCACATAGACGGGTATGTCACTTCTTGTCTGACCAGTTTGACTTGTTAAAAACTGACTTGGATCCAGTTACGTTTCCAACAGTAAATCAAACAGTTTCTTTCTTTCCTCTTGCAGGGTGATTGAGTTTTACAGGAAACAGCGAGATGCCATGATCAGCTCTGCAGACAAATGGCTCAAAGGTTTGTGCACTCACAGATGAAGCCCAAAGTATCCACATGTAAACAAGCAGTGACCTGTTCACTTTACTTCATGTTTCCTTTAAGCTGGACTCATAGACTCTATATAACAGGTGATGTAGCCACAGTCAGATCAGCTTTGATGTGTGAACACTCCAGACTGACATGAGTGGATCTGATAGTCAAACAGTAACGGCTTTTAAACATGGCCAAGCCGTGAAGGCTACCATGCTTTATATTCTAGTTCACTTTAAATTGTTCCATGCTGTATTAGGTATGTTAATAAACTAGTGGTTGAACCATAAAGTCAGCAGGTAAGCATTTAATGAGGTCAAGTTACCAATAGGGTAATTTTCTCTTTGCATCCAGAGGTGTCGCCTCCTGCTGGAAGCAACAGTCATCCTTTATATACAGTCTGTGCTTGCAAACATAAATTTAGATCATTGATGGGAGCTAAGGTGGAAGGCTCACACCCACTGAGGCTGAAGGTGAAATCTGTTGTCAGCATACTCCGTTTTAAGGTTCCTGTATAGTTTTCTGAAGAAGAGCAACACTATTAAGCAATGACCAAGATTATTTGAGTGTGCTGAGGCCCTTTCTGTGTACAGTTTGTATGTTCTTCCTGTGCCTGTGTGGGTCTTTCTGGGTACTCCAGCTTCCTCCCACAGTCCAAACACCAACTCGTTACGTTAACTGGTGTTTCCAAATTTGAGTGTGTTTCAAATTATTAGGAAAATGTCTGGTTTACAGTTGGTTTCTCAGGAAGGAAATGGATTAAACATATTTAATATTTATTATATCCCCATTAATGGAAAAAGGAAAACTTACCTCTGCATCCAGACAGCTCTGACCTTCATTCATAACGGCCTGGAGCCAAAAGGTCATGCTGTATAAATGGAAAAGTACTGTAGTGGGGCCACACCCATATAAAAGTGTTAGTTATTTACATTCATCATAAAGCTTATGATTACTTACAATTAGACTTTGGACAGGTTGCCAGTCTGTTACAGGGCTAACACAGAGAAACAGACACCACTGACACTCAGAGGCAGTTTAATCACCAGTTAACCTAACCCCACTACTTACAGAGAACACACACACAAACATGCAAACTCCACAAAGGAAGGCCACGGCCGGCCTGTGTAGTCAAACTCTGGACCTTCTTGCTGTAAGGCAATAGTGCCGTCATCTAACAGCAGTCATTTTTGTAAAATTACTTACAATCATTTGGCGGCAGATTCACTAACAAACCCAGAACTAAGGTGTAGTGAACTATCAGTGATTTTTGACACTTCCTCTCATCCTTCTTCATCTTCCTCAGTCACTTTTCTTGGACTTTCTGCCCAGTAGCCTTTTCAGGAACCAAAGACACTGAATCTAAGTGAGAGTTTGTGGCTCACTGCACCAGCAGCCGCTAAACCAGTGACCGTCTGGCCTACTTAAAGGACTGTATGACCAAAGAGGCATTGTGAATCACAGAAAAAATGCTCAGGCACTTTTGTTTGTGTGTGTGCGTGCAGATGTAGCAGAGTGGCACACACCATCAGCAGGCATGTTCCTGTGGATGAAACTGAAAGGCATAGCTGATACCCAGCAGCTGATCATGGAGAAGGCGTTGGAGAAAGAGGTCAGTGTGAACAAACATGCAGGTGCTGTTCTCTTTTCAGGTTAAGACCTGCCAATTGAACAGCAGATACCCCAGAGGCACTTTGTGTGTGTGTGTGTGTGTGTGTGTGTGTGTGTGTGTGTGTGTACGCACGCGTGAGAGGGAAAACATTTGCACAAAGGCTGCTTTACAAGCACCATCCCACACTCTGCCGAGACACAAAACCTGCATCGGCCTTGGTGCAAAACATCTCCTCACAAACACACACACTCACACACAGTGTGTCTGTAAATCCATGCTACTGAATTAGCTGTGTATGAACAAGAGTGGGTACAATTGGGATTTTCCAAGGCCTCTGCACAGCAGGCTCGTGTCCTCTGAGTCCTGAGCATTTAAAGCCTTCATACAGCAGATAATAACGCCACTGTGTCATTGGACAGAGGAGGAATAATGCGCAGCTGAATCTAAAATGAGTCTTTCAGTGCTGTCATAAATGCCACGGGGAACAGTTTACAACCTGTGAGATCTAAACAGATACCAGAATATTTATACCCAATCCAAACCGCTATATCATGGTGAGAAAGCTGGTTATCAGAGACAGAGAAGACAGGATGTTGACCAAACATGGAGGATATCCTGGAAGTTATTCCTAGTGTTCCTCTCACTTCACATGAATAATGCCACAAATAGTAAATTCTTTTTTTTTTTTAAAGGTTACCAAACAGAGAGAAATACGACGGTGACACAACCTGGCATAAAGGGAAACATTTGGCACACAGTTTGTAACCAGTACCTGAAATCCTAACAAAAAGCCTGCAGAAACTAAAATATATCACAAAGTTGTCATTTTACTCAGTGAGCTGCTGGAAAGCTAATGTAAGCTTTATTAGTTGAGGTATTAGCAAACGCAATACTATACAATAATTCAGTACAAAGTCCGTTAATTTTCTGGACTTAGGCGGACACGATTGTAATTTTTATCATTTAGAGTAAAATCTGGTGACCTGCCTGGCTTTATGTTAGCTCAAGACACAGATTGGCTGGGGTTAATGTAGGAAAAGACAATATGTAATATGTTTTATTCCCTGTGTAAAAACTGGATGTGGGAAGAGGTTTTGAGATTGTTTGTGGTGATACATGTTTATGTGTGTTACAGGTCCTGCTAGTTCCTGGAGGTGTGTTCATGATCAACAGTAGTGAGCCCTGCCCCTACGTCAGAGCGGCCTTTTCTCTCAGCACACCGGAGCAGATTGATGAGGTAAACAAATGGATAAACAACCAGATAAACACATACAATCTCTACAACTCAATCTAATCTCGTATTTCTTTCCCCACCAGGCTTTGAAAAGACTCTCTGCGCTCATCAAAGAGGCTTTGTGATGGCTTATTCGTCCTTAGCAGATGCAGGATTTTTTAAATATGTGGTTGAAGGGCTTAGTTTAGATTTAATAGTGTGTTCTTATGACTGTCAAAATTATAGTGTTACAAGCCCCAAATCAGGACCTACACAGAAAAAAACTATAGGTGTGCTGACCGGGTGAAGAAGGTATCTGATCATTTGAGTGATGCCCGCCTTCCTCAGCTCAGAGTTTGTTTAGCAGACCAAGAAATCGGTACAGCACACCCTAAACGCTTAATGAAGTTCTTCTAAATCTAGTTTTTCCAAATCTAACCATCACCCATCACAGAGACGTCATAATCTCTGGGATGAATTCATGTTAACAAACAGATCATTTTCCAGAAGAAAAATGATCCCTTCCTTAGCGAGCAGGAACAAATGATCAGCTTTAACTGAGCACATTTATCAGGACTTCAGACACAGCCTTAGTGCCATCATCTAAAATCTTTTGTATTCTGTTCTTAAGCTTAAGGACGAACAGATTTAATGTGTCTTGGCTTTCTTTAGTAATGACAGATAACCTCAAAACAAGAAGGGCAGTCAGGCTCATTTGTTAGAATTAAAGTCCTCTTATTTTCTGGGAAAGAAAATAAAAATACTTCAAGGAGCTGAACGCACAATGAACCAGGAACATCAAGGAATCAGACCTGGTTGGTCCATCATGAAGTCAGAGAGCTTCATCTTAACAGTTCTTGATATAATTATTTTAAAGTAAACCAGAGGCCTCTGCTACAAAGCAGGATTTAGGTTTATCTGGGTAACTTCAAGGTTAGCCCTGAGTTTTCTGTACTATGAAAGTGGTTCACTTTCATGCTGAAACATTCAAGCAAGTAAATAATACAAAGGGAAACGGAGAAGGCGGAGGTGGAGGGAGGAACAGAAAACGAAACCCTGAAAACACTAAACATAAATAAACTAAAACTAGGAACTGAAACCACGTTAAAAAAAAAAAGCAAGGACTCAACTCCAAGAAAGTAGAATACAGCAAGGCCTGAAGCACCACATAGCTGAATCGAAACCTCAGCACAGCAGCAACCTCAAAGTAAGAGGATCAGAATATCCAACACATTAAAAACCCTCTAAAGAAACTCTGACCCCTGGGACCCAAACCAGGGCAAACATGGCAGACACAGCCTTACTGCTGTATAATGAACAATGGCTACACAAACTCATTACTGCATGAGAACATGGTTTTATCTCATCTGTGAAATAAAGTAAGGACTTTTTACCTTTTGTATTTTGTTGTATTTTTTTGAGTCTGTTTGAGTAGTTTGCTGCTCAGGGGTTGGTGCAGATGATAAAATCAGATCATATTGCAGGTGGACTGATCTGATTTCACTTTACAAAGTAATTGGTGTGGTTCTTACATAGTGCTTTTCTACTCTGAGCACTCAAAGCGCTTTAGAAAACTTGCCTCATTCACACCAGTGCTTTTTTCTACGCTTGTTCTAGCTAACATTCACACACATCCATGGCAACTTGAGGATAGTATCTTGCCCAAGGATATTTGGTATGCAAAGTGGAGGGATTGAATCACCAACCTTCCCATTAACAGGTGACCTGTGCTACAAAACTGACTTGCAGCCACCCCTAAAGTGAAAGCCTTCTCAGTCCTCAGCTTTTTTTTTTTTAAATATGGCACTATTTATTTCCTGTCTGCAACATTTGATATCATTACATTATCTTTTAAATTTAGTGTGCATATTATGTATATAGTCATTGTGACTCTATAAATTGTTTTGTCTGATTGCTGCGCAGGTTTTGTGATGCAGAGCTTTTTCTCAGTAGCCTGGAAACCAGTAACTCTTCACATGAGATGAGTTTTTTTCTTATAATGGGGCAGAACACTTGTGGCAGGGGTCGGCAACCCGCGGCTCCGGAGCCGCATGTGCTCTTTAGTCTTTATTTTGCGGCTCTGGGAGGTTTGGGAAAATAAATTAGAAGTATTTAGCTGAAGTGTAATTTATTTATGTTAGTTCTTTTTTTAACTTGTAGTTCTAAATTGGAAGATTATCGTGATTTTGAAATATAAAAATAAAATTATATCTTATTATTTTTTCATTGCTCAAAATAAGCGTCACACTCGGGAAGCCGCTATACCCGCCGAAACGCTGTGCATTTATCGAGACTTTCGACCCCAGGTAGGCCAGTTATGGATCTTCGGATCCACATTATGTCAGCAGCTCCACCATGAACTATGTTAAAACGAACACCGCTCACGCCTCACAGACGACAGCTTACAGTCCTGCTAAAGATGAAAGCCCCGATTTGCAGATGCTGTGCGCAGAGGTTCGGGACGATAAGTCTTATTGTAAACATACCACGGCAGACCCGACGATGTTTCCATGAAGATGCTTTTCAGCATCTCTTTACTGACCACTTTTCACACATGGTTGCTGTACGCATACAGCCGGCTGTAGCTTTTCAGCTCACAGCCCGACACATACCAACAACAGCAGAGAGAGCACAGACTTTAAGGCAGCGAGGCGCGATTGCGGGTGCCGCTCAGATGCGTCCGCCTCCCCTGCAGCGGCACTGCAGACCACGCCCCGCCACACACATTAACCAGGTAAAATACATATTTAGGCAAAATTTTGCAAATATCTATTTTTCATCTTTTAGCAGCATAATTCTTTTTTCCAATTATTTTTTAAAAGTCAGGTCAAGGCTCTAAAAGCCCAAAGGCGATATAAGGCTGGCAGTTCACAGCAGTTTTTGTTTGCTGGATCATTTTAGTTCAGCTGGGTGTCTTTCCTTTTGTTATATTTCTTTAAGAGTTCAAAATGTGTTATTTACATAAATAAAATGTAATTTTCTCTGTAGCACTTTTCATAAGCAACACACCTTAGTTGCTCTGTGGATTCTTTTAAAAAGCAGTTAAAAGCTTTTCTGTTCAAACAAGCCTTTTTTTTGATCTACGTATTTTATATTCTTTACATTTTTTGATCTTTTACATTGTGTATAATGTCTATTGATTGTATTGTTTATTTTAATATTTGTGTACAGCGCTTTGTGACTGCCTGTCTGTGAAAAGTGCTTAATAAATAAACTTTACTTACTTACTTTAGTTGTAGGTAAAAAGGTAAAAAAAAACAAACAATATATACAGTGTTATCTTCATTTTAGATATCAAAAAGTATTTGCGGCTCCCAGTGTTTTCTTTTGCGTGGAAACCGGGTCCAAGTGGCTCTTTGGGTGTTAAAGGTTGCAGACCCCTGACTTGTGGCATAAAGAGCACATTAGTTTGGAAGTCGACCTGAGAGCTGGTCAGGTTCAGGTGAAGTCATGAACAATTCAGCACCGACTCGTCTTCCTCTTCATCCTTTTTTCTAAAGTCTGCTGGCTCTCACATAACAGCACTTGCTGACAACAGCAACAACAGGGTCCCTCTGTTTGGTGGGAACTGTTTTCTCCTTTGTACAGACTTTCTGCCCCTGCTGTGTTAATATGTAGCAGCCTGAAGTGTTTGTGTACAGCTCAAACATTCATCTGGAAAGGAAGACGGGGTCAGTGAGGTGGCTTAGATACAAGACTGTTAACACTTTACCCCTCTCACTGCAGTCGTGGATGAAGCGTTCAAATTTGAATGCAAAGATTTCTGTAAATACCAGGATGGGAATCTGAACAACAACTGAAGAGGAGCAACTGTGAAGAGGTCTCTCTTTGAATGTGTTTCAGTCAACAGTAACTTTAAAACCGAAGCAGTGCCCCAGATTTGTTTGGTAGAATGTGAAACATTAACACAGAAATGGATGAAAGCACCAAAATCATCTCTAGAGCAGAAAAGTTGAAATTCTCTTAAAGTTACTGTATAAACTTTTGTTTTGTTTTTACTTTGAAACAATAAAAACAACCTTCCACACGAGCTAAAACACACACCACCTCCTTAACCTCCACAGCTTCTATATGAAGCATTGACTTAATTATTGACTGCCTACTGAGGTTGTGGCATATAACGTCAATCCCCGATTCGCGCTGTGGCTTCAGGGTCTCCTTTTATCAGGCCTGGTAAACAGAATAACAGCCTGTACAGGCTGAATGACCCTGGCCGGGTCTAAATTTAGAGCAGCCTTTATTCTGCCTTTAATTGTTTCAAAAGGAAGCTGGCACTGTGATCCACATACAGTCTTTTCATTGAACGGCCTTTTAGAATGTGTTTTCACCACAGCCCATTTACCTCTTACTATAGGCCTACGCTGTAATGCAGACATGCACAAAATAACCTACTTAGTGTGCCATGCTATTAAATGCCACAAGGCTTTATGTGAGCGAGGTTATCAGTCTTTTGCACTGGAAAGCTGTTCAGACCTTACTTCTGTCCTCGTGGGAGTCTGGAGGCTGGGCTGCATAAACATGCAGCAGTTATAGCCTGTGTGAGGAAGGATAAACCAGGCTCCAGCACTGATGCTCACAGGTGTGTTGTGTATTAAAGCTTCCATTTAATATCTTACCTCGTGTATCTAGGTTTGTCTGATCTATCTGAAAGTAAACCATTTAAACACAGGTATCATTTTAAATCAGACCAGGATGCTTAATCTTTAATTAAATTTTAAAAAAAATCTAATTTTTTTAAAACCTGTTTTGTGTATTAACTTGTGGCTTTTTGTGGTTTAAGTTCTCAAGCTCAAGTTAACATAATTTCCAATATCTTCCCTGCCTGGTGTAAGCTGCTAATAAATTAACCAGAGAGCATAAGAGGTCACCTGAAAGCGTTCCAGAAAACAGGTTTAGTGATGGTTTGGATAAGTTGAAAGCATCGGCAGTACTGGCCCTGTATTTACTCGGTATGAGATCGACACCAAAATTTGCAGTATTGCACTGCACCAGTATTTGTTCATGTGTTGCATTTTCCCCACCCTCTGCGCACCCCACGTGATCAAAAATCAAGAAAAGAATGTTAAAATGGATTAAGTTATAGAAACCATGTCACAAATATTATTTTATTGTATAAAGTGAGAATTCAGTTTGAGTCTGGCAGCCATCTGTAGAGGCAGGGCAACCCAAGCAACTGGGCGACGTTGCCTCCCTCCGTGCCTTGAAGCAGCTCAGTCGTCGTCGTTTGCAGAGCGAGCTGTCAGCGGTCCGATGAGGAGGAGGACGATGATGCCCGAGCAGAAATAGCACAGCGATAACCGCCGACTATGGTAGTTTCTACCGAACTTTCGAGGTGAAACAGCGGCCGACCATGATGTGAGTATGAAGCCCGAGTTTTATTAGCGGGAGAGTCGCGGATTTTGCCATTTTTAGGACCGTTTATCCGCCGCCGCTGCCGTTGTCAACGGTAAGTTGACCGGTTTGCTGGACCGCTTGGCTCTCCGCCGAGGAGGTAACGTTGCAGCATTACCCGGTGTCTTTTCAGCTATTTGTTTCTCCTCTTTTGGTCCAGTAACGTTGACAATTTAACTGTAGCGATACATGAAATGAACCCTCGTCCCGTGTAAACAGTCTGCGGTGGCACAGTTCTGGAAGGGTCCCCATACATATATCTGCTGTCCAGCACGTAGCCGGGTCCCACGCCCTTGTTTTATTTTATTTTATCCTCAAGCACAGTTTAAAATCTTAACAGCTCAACCACACATGACTAATATCCGCATTGACATATCTGTATTCTATCTAATTGATAAAGTAATGTAGGTAACGTTATTTTCGTCGGGACTTTACGTGTGACAGCGGAAAATAGCCGGAGCCCACACACAGCTCCGTTATGTGGCAGTCTCCCTTTATTTTCATACTAATCGAGCCCAAAGATGCGGTTGTAACGCAAAGCAAGGCTGCTTATATGGATAAAACGTTAAAAAACATTGTTAATCGTAGTTGTTGTTAAGCTGTACTATGTGCGTTATATCTGTCTGATGTAACACTACCAGCCTTTAGCTGGAATATTAGCTCGATGTCAGCTTCAGACTAGCAAAAATGCTGCCGTTTGATGTCGCTAACTTTGAAGTCTATGAATGAACATTTAACGGTGTTTTCGAGTGGATTTCTTTGTGACTGACTCAGATGCGGATGCAGTTTATTGCAGTGAAAGCTGATTGAACAGTAGATACCGTTAACCCTGCGAGACACAAAGGAAATGGGCGATTAGTGTAATAGTATAACAGCAGCAGTGGTCAAAAATATGGTATTTACCGGAATAAGAACGCAGTGTAGGGGAAGTAACTGCGAGGTTGCAGGGTTAAGATTGTTGTCACTTTAAATCTAGCACAGAAACAGAATCTGCTGCAGGTTATTAAACATGGAGTGCGTTTCTTCATAGTGTATATAAAACAAAGTGCTGGGCCACACCTCATAATCTTTGAATTCAGGTGGTTAAAATCAACCCTGAGTGGTGTTATTGGAACGTGGGAGCCTTTAGGAACCACAGCAACTCACCCACAAAGTCCCAGATACAGTTACGGAGTGGGGTCGCTGAGTGCTGAGGGATGTGGCATAGGCATTAACATCAGCACAAAAACTGCCCTGGGAGCTTTGAGGCCAAGGAGCTCTTGTAGGAGCAATATGCAGGTGGCCCAGTACTTTTGTCCTTATAGTGTAATTGTAAATGGATACTTTTAGATATTAGATCTTTGTGTGAACAAAATTCAAATGTAAAAACGTAATCCTGTCTCACAGAAGTGTATTAACCTATGGTTGGAGTTCTAGTTATCAAAACATCTGATTATTATTTGTTTGTTCCTGGGCTGTCTCTAATTATTGCATGCCCTCACTTTCTTGCTCCAGTGAGATGCTTCATGGACCTGAGCTGAATACCAAATTACCCTCAAGCATCACGAGATAGCCAGTCTGCAGGATGGAGTCCCTGGAGGAATGACAGTTTCATCCCCTTTGGGTAACAAACCTTCAGCTAGAGAAAATGAACTGGGCCGGTGGATTCGTTTTTCTGGTCCTGGTGTTCTTTGTCACCTCGCAAACTGCCGGGGCCTCACAGCTTAACGCAGACGGAAACTACACGGAAACCGGTAACACGACAGACGAAGGATCTGTCCCCGCTGTGTTCACAAGCGTGAGCCAGATAATTGCCCGAGAGGGGAGCTGTACACTGATTGATTGCAATGTCACTGGAGACCCATTCCCCAGCGTTCAGTGGTTCAACTCCCACGGTCACCGGGTGGACACGAGCGGTGAGATAGACTTTTTTTTATTCATTATAAACCTGGTTTCCTGTTCTCACTTTCCCATTATAAAATGATCACATTACATTAAAGCAGCCCACTGAAGTGAGTGGTTCCTGACTGTTTTTCTTTTTGCAGTGACATTTTTATTTACTTGCAGCATCATCATTGTTACCACATGAGTTTAGGGTGATTTTCTTAATTGGAGTAAGTTAACCAGGACTTAGAAATCAGCATAAACACAACAGGTTTCTCCCCACGGGAGCTTGTGCTGTGGGCTTTAAACATTCTGAGCAGTCATCGTAAGAATCTAAAGACCAGAAGCGTTGCTGGCTCTGTATTCAAAAAGGAGTCTGACTTGTGTTCCTGGGGGGATTGTGGCCCAATTATTCTCTATTTTGTCTGGCAGCAGTGATTATTCTTTTTCTGATGGATGGTCTGTGTCAATTAGATTCAGGAAGCCTTAAACTAGTGATTTTCTTTCGAGCCCACTATCCTTTTGTCTGTGCTTGTGATCCGCCTTAGTAGAAACAGGGAGGGAGCAGTGGTTTGTTGTTTTCGCGATCCTCCTGAACCGACCTGTTGAAACCTGCTGTTGAGAGCGAGAGAAAGAGAAGCCGCAGTTGTTATTATGACCTACAAACCCAGAAGTGCGTCTATACCCACCACTCAGCTTTTCCCTTGGGTTACACTCAGGAATATAATTAGGGGCAGATAGATTTTCCCATACCTGGCAGTACTTCACTGAGCAATAAATGTAGCAGAGTCACTAACCTGGATCCTGTAAAACGAAGCCAGTTCACCATACCCAGGACATCTTTCTGTTATCAGGTCTCACTTATTGTAACATTACCAGTCAAACTGTCACAAGAAGCTGGTTATCGACTCGATAAGTCTACTCAGGGTTTATCAATGTAGCTGCCAACACTTTCAAATGAAAGAGGGGTGACGTTAGCAGTACCTGGCCAATCGGAAACATGCACAGATCTGCTGGTGAAAGTTCGATGCATGCTTTTTACAAAGATAAAGACTTAATGTTACATGTTAAACACATGGTAATGACTGAAGGGAGCAGATGTGGGTGTGTGAGAGGAAAAGGGCTGTATGAATGTGTGTGTCTGGCTTCATCAAAGGATAAGCGAAGGTCCAAAAGTACATATGTGTCCTGTTTTATGATCATATGTTAAGGTTAAAAGAACAAAAACTATTTTCAAACAGTTGAAACTGATGCTCATCCGGGAACAATAGCAACTTTTAGACCCAATTTAAAAAAAACAAACCTTAAACCTTCTTACTAACTCAGTGCTAAGATCTGAGGGATACTCCAGGAATAGTGCCTTTCCCTAGAGCTGATTGATCAGTAGTTTTGTACCTGTTGATCTCTTATTTTAAACAGAACATGCTCAAGAGCAGGTGGCAGGTGAAGCAAGAGTAAAACACCCAAGGTTAACTCTGAAGTTCCCTCGATAAGCCCCACATCCTACTTGGTAGCACAGGCTTCTGCGGTTTGTTAGCTCGTAGTACTCGGCAGCACATCAGTCATTTTATAATCCGGTGGTGGTGATAAAATTAGAAATGCTTGCCTCCACATGAAAAAGGCGGATGGGTGGGACACTGCTTGTCGGCCAGGCTACATTTCCTGAATGCCCATTCATCCTTCTCCTCCGGAGGATAGCAGTGTGGGAAATTGATCGTGATTGCCGAGTAGAAAGGAGCAGAAGTTGTTTTAAGACCTCATACTGCAGATTTGTAAAAGCCCTCTGCGATTTCTGTCCATCTCTTGCTCCCACACAGTAGAGACAGTGAGTAGCTGGAGATGAATGCACTAAAACAGCGGTCCCCAACCTTTTTTGCACCACGGACCGGTTTATGCCCGACAATATTTTCACGGACCGGCCTTTAATGTGTCGCGGATAAATACAACAAAATAAAACTAGTACCGGTACCGAAAAAAAGAAAATTTATTAATAACACACATGAAAAGACCAAGGAAAACCGAGTAAACGATAAAAACGATAACAAAATAACGCTGAAAACCGATAAAACCCCAGAAAACTATACATTTCACACCTGAGCCTCAACTCTCGTGGCCCGGTACCAAACGACTCACGGACCGGTACTGGTCCGAGGCCCGGGGGTTGGGGACCGCTGCACTAAAACGTTGCTCTGTGGGGGAAATATGCAGCAAATAAGGTCGTTAAAAACAACTTTCAGCCAAAGGTAGAAAACGGCAATAACTCAGGGATGTTAACTGCATCTGCAGAAAGACTGCAGAGCGACTAGAATGCACCTGCGCTGTGCTGGGCTGCAAAACCTTATCAGACAAGCATCTCTTAAGCTGAGCTCAGCACAAAGATTGGAATCAGGTTGAAACAACAAACGTTGTTTGGTCTGAAAGTAACAATGTCTCCACCAGCACCTCCGCAGCCCACTCAGCAATATGTTCATACAATGCTTTATTCTATACACTTTGGTCTACCTCACATCCACGGTCACTCACTAATTAACTTGGTATTACAGGTGGATGATATACTCTAAGTCATATTATAATATGTCAGCAGAATTTATGATATTTATGATGATATAGAAGAAGAAAAAACACTGACCGGTTACAACATTATGGATAAAGTAGGAGTGACGCAGTACAAGTTTAAATGTAAGCACACAAATATAACACAGCTGCTTAACGCTTTGCTTTAATTGTTCTTATTAATAATCTAAGCCTGTAACGCGTCAGGAGCTGCACAGTATTGTCACATAAAAATGAAATTGATATTTTCTGCCTGGGATGTTTCCACACAGTTACTGTAACTTTCATCCACCATTTGTCATATGGAGTGCAGCTAGCAAATACTCCAGCAAAGCATATCCTTGTTATGCTTAATGATGGGTTATTGTTATTATTTATTTTATTTATTTATCTTTGCCTCAAGTGGTAAAACAAGTTTCCACCTTCAGTGAACACCATAGCTGGACTGGCCATCGGGCATACCGGGCATTTGCCCTGTGGGCCGATGGTGATTTTTTGTTTTTATTTATTTTTATAACAGTATAAACAATGAAAGGTGATGGATTGGCCAGATGCTGGCAGATGTGTAAAAATAACTCAGTTGTTTGGTGGTGGCTATGGCGGAGCTGCCACAAGAGGCCAGGTGGATGAGGGAAAGGTGAGGCAGGAGGAGCAGAGACCCGAGGCGGGCGCCGGTCCGAGTGTCAGGTGAACTGAACTTCAGGTAAGAAGTTATGACCTGCAGTCTATCTGGGTCAGATATAAACCAAGTTTAGGTGGAGTTTATTTTCGTTGTGCTGACTTTTTACCGTCAGTTACAATAACTCGTACTGCGTAATAGCTAGCATGACAGAGTTTCTACGGCTGGGTGGGTGCTATGATGTTACTGATGGTGAACTTTATTTTATTCATAAAGTTAGTTAGTAGAGTTGCCAACCATCCCCTAAAAAACGGAATTGTCCCATATTCAGAGAAAATATTACGCGTTTCGTATTGAGGTGAAAAGGAACACAGTTTGTCCCGTACTTCAGCTAGGATGGAAAAAGACACAAAGCTGGAGTTTTTCTCTGTCTTTACGCTGTCAGCTATCTCTTCTTCTCTCATTCAATCATGAAACTCATCAATGATCAGCTGATCGGCTTTTCTCTCTTTATCTCCCACTTTGTGCCAGAAAGAGGAAACCAGCGGTTGTAGCGTTAAACAACAGCAGCACGTTTGATCAGCTGCTGTTAGAATTTATTTAATATTAATTTCTAGTATCAGCTGATGTTCGCTGGAAAGAAATACTTTTCTTTCTTACTCTCGTTTAAAATATCTAGCTTTTATTAAATAATTATCTGAATCTTACAACCAAAGTTTTTATCTGATGTACAACGTATAGAAATCATACATATACCAACAAGACAGTGTACATCACTGTCACAACAACATTTGTTTTCATTCAAAGGCTTTATGATTTTTCCTATAATACCTGGTGGGCCGGTCTCTAGTCAAAATGCCCGGGCTGATTTTTTGTCCCAGTCCAGCCCTGGTGAACACAGTTTTCTTCCAAGTATTCTGCTGTGTTGGAAGAGGCTGAAGCAACTCCCTGTGATCTAATTGTTTTGATGATGAGTGTTGTACGCACCAGCGAGCATAACCATGTGGAGCTGCTGTGACAATGAAGTCATCATGTGGTATTTTATATCACTTAAAAATGTATACAGGTATTGACAATGTGGTATGTGCTACCTCACTAACAAGCACGTCTTTGGACTGTGAGAGGAACTCGTCTGCTTCTCTGTCACTCACTAGAATAACTCATGAGGGTAAGAACAGCAGGCATCGAGCGCTTTTTCTCCTTTCCCTTTAAACCACACACAGGTGTTAACAGCACCACACTGACTCCAGGCAGTTTCTCAGCTAAAACAGCCACTTCACTATTCTAATGAGAACTGATACAGAACCAGCAAACATTTAGGCTACACACACACACACCCTGTATGAATCGCTCTGCCATGGATTTGACTGTAAACCACATTTTAATTAGACACTTCTCGAGTTACCTCCTGTGCTGCCTGACAGGTGCTGTTAGTTATCTGTCACCACAACTGGTGGCCAACCCTGTCACTGAGGTTATCAAATGTAGGCTAGCAGGGAACCAAACTTTATAGATGACGTCATTACCTGTGATCTGTTTACAAGTGGGTAAACAGATCGCTTGTGTGCCGATCAGTGCTGGAAACCCCAGCACACCGAGACATGTTTAAATATTGAAAGCATGGCAGGAACACTAAGGTCACTTCAGCTCTGCGCTCACACGCACATATGCAAACCACATGTTACCCTAAAATGAGTCAGCTCATTTATCTCATTAACATGTAGCACTGTTGAATTGAGCATAGAGGTGAATAAGAGAGTGCCGATGCTTTAAAAGACTTTCTGTACAGTAACAGGACAGGCATGAAGATAAAACGCCGTGATTTCCTGAGCGAACAGATTCTAAAACGCAGAGTGAGAAGGGATAAAAAAAACAGAGTGCTCCTCTTCAAAAGCAGCAGCTGCAGAAACACAGCTGAGGAGAGGTTACAGCAGACTCGCAGAGCAGGGAGACTGATGCATTAAGAGGATTTTCAGGGTTTAAACTCTGACTTCAGTAGGCCGTGTTGTACCACTGAGTGGTCATGATTCTAAATCTGGTCAGGATGTCCAGTTTCTGCTAAAACTAATGACGGGAATTTCTTTCTGCATGGTCTAAAATGTTTGGCAACCGCGAAGACGTCTCAGTCGGAGCTGCTGTGATAAAATTATTTTTAACCAGATTTTTTGATTGGGATTTAATTTACTCAAACATAACAGACAGCTTTTCTTATTAAATTATAGAAGTCTGTGAAGGTTCTCAGTCATCCAGGTCATCGTAGTCAAAGGAGCTTGCAAAGAAAAGCGTCTGGACTTCTTTAAGTTACTTGAAGACGTTTCACCTCTCATCCGAGAGGCTTCTTCAGTTCTAAGGTCAAATGGTGGAGAGTCCCAGATATAACCCTAGTGGGAGTGTCCTTATCATACGATAAGGTGGGGCCAGGTTTCACAATGAACTCACCCGAAACTCTGGCTGATTGGGACCCACACCCAGTTCCACACCTTGGCTCAGGCGATTAGAGGATCATCAGGGGGTCCTTTTGTCCCTCTGTGGGGGGACACTCCCACCAGGTTTATATCTGGGACTCGCCACCATTTGACCTTAGAACTGAAGAAGCTTCTCGGATGAGAGGTGAAACGTCTTCAAGTAACTTAAAGAAGTCCAGACGCTTTTCTTTGCAAGCTCCTTTGACTAAATGATAGAAGATAAAAATGTCTACATTTCTGTCAAACAAGGTAACAGAGTCATTGCCTTAAATAGACAAAGACCATTTGTGCCCATAAGTCACTCCTCAGAGGCTCAGTGTGGGCCAGGAAAAATCTCATGTTGTTGGCTCAGTCAGTAAGGATAAAACAGCCATGACCAAAATAACTTCCAAGGAACAGAATCTGCACGTTAACAGGGAAAACCAGCAGCAGTGACACAGTCAAATTCTTCAAACACATTTCAAACAGATGGGCCACAAAAACAAAAATCCTGCTTCTTTAAAAGTTTTTTTATTGGTCCGTGCTTTTACCGTGACCTTCTCTGTGTCTGCAGGAGGGAAGTGGTCGCTGCTCGACAACGGTGTCCTCAACATCACTGGCATTGAGTTCGCCGACCGCGGGAAGTACACCTGCATGGCGTCCAACGCGTACGGCAGCTCCAACTGCACGGTGACGCTGCGTGTGGTGTTCACCAACGGCGACATGGGCGTGTACTACATGGTGGTGTGCCTGGTCACCTTCACCATCATCATGGTCTTGAACGTCACGCGCCTCTGCATGATGAGCAGCCACCTGAAGAAGACGGAGAAAGCCATCAACGAGTTCTTCCGCACCGAAGGCGCAGAGAAGCTGCAGAAAGCCTTTGAGATCGCCAAGAGGATCCCCATCATCACCTCGGCCAAGACGCTGGAGCTCGCCAAGGTGACGCAGTTCAAGACCATGGAGTTTGCGCGTTACATCGAGGAGCTGGCCCGGAGCATCCCGCTGCCCCCACTCATCATGAACTGCCGCACCTTCATGGAGGAGATCCTGGAGGTGGTGGGGGTGGAGGAGATGAGGCACACCTTCCTCAGGCAGGCTCCCGACGGACGCCGGCTCACCTCCATCGGGGTGAGAGATGTCTTCACAATCCTGCAGGAGAGGGAGCGGGGACGCAGCGAGTCACCCGCCGCCGATTCCGACAACTCCTCCGATCACGAGCAGCCGCAGCACATCGCCATCCAGGTGTCGGTCCACCCGCCACTCGTTGTCGGCGGGTACAGCGAGGAAGCCGCAGAGCAGCCAGAGGCTATGGCGTCCCCGTCCCCACCGCCGTCGTCTCTTCACCACAATGAGCAGCCCGAGGACACCGAGGAGGTCGCTGCCGCCGACGAACCGGTGGCAAGCAAGACCCCCACATGCCAGGTGTTCTACGAGAGCCACGTGTGACAAACTGTGGCGAGCTCTAGAGAGACGATATGTTACCCTGCTATGCATTTCCACTTGAAAAAGGTCCATAAACATTCGTAAGTTCACATTTCGAAGAGAAACAATCAGTTGTATTTATCGTTTGTGAACAATCTCTCTAAACCTCTGCAGGCTCATCTACTGAAAATCAATCAAAAGGAGACTCTGGGTGCTTGAATGTATCCGGGCGGAGGAATATCAGTGTAAATGTAAAAGCAAAGCATTGTAAACGGGCATTTCCTGTGTTCTTATTTAAAGAGTTGTGGGGATTTTTCAGTTGGTAGTTTCTTACAGTGCTAGGGGTTTTTAACAACATACTTCAGAAATCTGCCTCGAGCTTCCTAGATCCACTCCAGAATTCACATCCAGCTACTGTCACAGCCTACAGATGCATGCCGGACTCGAGGAGCAATAGCCGACAGTCTGACTGCTTACTCATGATTGTACAGCTCTCTGCATCTCTAACAACATGGAAGTAAGCGAGGAGAGAGAGCACACACACACACTGGGTGGAGCTTAGATATGTTTCCTTTGAAATACTTAGAGTATTTTTATTATTACTGCCCATTTTGTGCTGTGATTTTTGTTTCTTAGTCATTTTTATCTTCTTACTAAGACTAGTGTCTTGTTTTCGCTTGAGTAGAGAAGAGCAGCTTTGCTTCCTTTGTGATTTTATTTTAATTTGACTCCTGACCCGATTTCTGCGTCTTCGTCTTGCTTCTGCAGAAGCTTTACAGTACAGTCGTATTTCTGCTGCATGTTGGGATTTTAGACATCTTTCTCTGGGACTGAAATGACTCATTTTGTTTGGCCCTTCGCTTGGCTTACAGTCCAGTCTGTGGCAGATATGAGTGGGCGATGTTCTGCTTCTTCTGGTGCTCTTGAGATGCTTCTCTTTTGTAGTGGAATAAAATGAAAGTGCTGTGCTTAAAATGATTCCACAGTTTGGTCTGATGTCTTTTTTCATTATCAGTCATGAAGTTGGCATATTAAATGGAACTTATTATACTCATTTCCAGCTATTACAGCAGCTTTGCATGATTCACAGTTCAAAGTAATCATTTATCACAAGCAACCCTGTATGAAATAAGCCATTATTAGCACCTCTCCATTTACACCAGTAGTTCTCAGCTTTTTCTGGTGTTTCCTTTTTTTCCCAACAAGCAAAAGGTTCCTGGATCAATTGTAGGAGGAGACAAATGTCTTTGGGGTTGTATCAGAAAGAGCATCCAGTGTAACATGAAAAAAACAAAACAAAAACATGGAGCTGTGGTGACCTCTTGTGAAAAAAATGGAACAGTCATCTTACTTCTGATTGCCTGAGAGAAGTGAAGCTAAAGCATCACGTGGCTGCAACTATGCCCTTTATTAATACACTAACAAAGCTTATTTTGAGCCATGACTCATGCAAAGTTACTCTAGTAGAATCAAGAATAAAAATCTAAGATGGAAGTGGGAGTAACTGACCTCCTTTAAAAGCTGAATAAAGACAAAAAGGATAAAAGAAAAACAAAGTTATTGAAGTTTTGGTCCTTTTATTCTTTTTCACTGCAGTCCAATAACAAACCATTCAAGGTCTGTGCTTTTTCCTCAACTTGAAATGGTATGCTCCCGAAGGCATTCATGTGAAAGGCGTTAATAATGCAAGTTAGACCTTTTTGTGTAATGGCTGTGGTAGCCATGGCTACGAGGCTGTGCCAGACACAGGTGATGGAGGAAACAGATCTCCTGAGAAGAGAAAAAATAAGTCTCATTTCTTTCAGAATGCAGGTGAACAGCAGCACATTCATTCAAACAACAAACTGAGAAGCTGCACACAAAATGTTCACACAGCTAATCCGATGATAATATGGATTTAGGTGAGAAAGCCCTGTTTGTTTTTGAATCTGCAAGAGGATCAGACGCTGTTTTGTGAATATAGGTGAACAGGGAAAGGACAGAGTCATGAATGATAGATGTGTAAGTGGATATGAGGAGACGTGGATCGCTGTCAGGTCGCTGAGACACTGGGCAGGGACTGCTCACAGAAGCTGGTTCATCTCTGGGAAACCTGAACCTCTCAAACTCAACCCCATTCCTGCGTTTGGGACAACATTATAAGATTTCCTGTGTGCACTAATTAGCTTCTGCTAGTCTGAGGACAAGAGCTAAATCACAAAGTGCAGTGCGAATAAACAAATGTCTCGATCTGAGAGAAGCATTTTCTGTTTCAGCAGCAGGCTGTTGCATTACACCTAAAGGGAACCTCAGACGCTTCAGTAAGACACAAGAGTTCATTTTAGACTTGAAATCCTTTTTTAACATCACAAAAAAAGCAATTAATATCTGTTTTACAAACATGTATAAACAAATAACTTCACGTGTCAGATTTCTTCCAATATGACAGAGCAGTTGTTGAGAAAGCTGCAACCACAGAGATTATTAGGAGAGACTGAATGAGAGAGATGTTTCATACTGTCTATGCACAGCAAATCATCAGTAGAAGAATCATCAGTGGAAACCTATTAGCTGTTTGTTCTGTCCTGCCACACACACACAGTGTCAGCGTGTCCTTGGAGGAAAGTGGGGTAAGATGAGCCAGTGGGTAAGTAGATCCATCCTAAATTTAGGTGGCATTTCCTGTTTCAACTGGCTCTGGAGGAAGAACCTGATAAAGTGGATAACATTCTTTTTTAAACAAGATTTTCTTTACATCATCAGTTTCATATCAAATTCTGCTTTTATCTTAGATTATATGCAGTAAAGTTATACCACAGCTGCCAGATGTGCCACATCTGTGTCAACAATATGGCAAATTATGGCTGTGGAGCAACATGAGAACAGAGAGTGAGTGCGTGCCTATCCCTGCTAATGTTTCTAAGTGCCCGACCAATAAACAACATGCAAAGCAGGGTGGAGAGTATTTGCACAGCATTTGACTACAAACAATAATGAAATCCTTACAACGTTTACAGTAAGTGATAGCTCGGTCTGCAGGTTCTTCCTCTGGCAAAGACCACAAGATTGCAACCACAACTCCAAAGAAAACCTGATGACCTGAAATACAAAGCAGCCATTACACGAAAGGAAAAGAGACAGCAAACCAGTAGTTACACTCACAGTTTATTAGGTACCTTCATGGTCCATGTTGGGATGACAGCATCACACATCTATGATTTGAATCTCCTCTTCCTCCGCATCTCAAAGCTGCTCTATCACACTGAGATCTGGAGACTGTGGAGGTTGTTTGAGTTCAGTGAACTCATTGTCATGTTCAAGAAACCAGTTTGATCTGAGCTTTCTGACATGGTGTGTTGTCCTGCTCGAAGCAGCCATCAGATGGTGCACTGTGGTCATAAAGGGATTGACATGACTGGCATTAATACTCAGGCAGGCTGTGGTTTTTAAATGGTGCCCAGTTGGTACAGAGGAGCTCAAAGTTTGCCAAGAAAATATCCCCAACATTATACCGCCACCAGCCTGGACTGGTGATACAAGGCAGGATGGAGCCACGCGTTCATGCAGTTGACACCAACTTCTAATCCTACCTTCTGAAAGTTCCAGAGACTCATCAGACCAGACGCCGTCTATTGTTGTCCAATTTTGGTGAACCTGTGAACTGTGGCCTCAGTTTCCTGATCTTAGCTGACAGCAGTGGCAGCTGACGTGGTCTTCTGCTGCTGAAGCCCATCTGCTTCAAGATTCAACATTCAGAGATGCTCTTCTGCATCGTCTACTATGGTTGTAACAATAGTTATTTGAGTTACTGCTGCCTGCCTTCAGCTTGAAGCAGACTGGCCAAAATAAAATCCTCCAGAAAACTGCTGCTCACTGGATATTTTCCCGATCATAAACCAGAGAGATGTCTGTGTGGGGAAAATCCCAGCAGTTTCTGTAACATTTAGACCAGTGTCAGTTTAAACTTCAGTAGGTCGTCTTGATCACGTCTACATGAATAAATGTGTTGAGCTGCTGCCATGTGATTGGCTGATTAGATTTAGATTTACAAACAGTTGATCAGGTGTACCTAATGAAGGTAAAAGCTTTCCTTTGGACCTGGTAACCTGTCGGTCAACAGGTGATGGATTTGTATTTATAGAGCACCTTTTTCTTTTTTGTAAGAATGAGTTTCTATTTTAATGAAAAGGGTAAATAAACTTTGTCTTCGTGGAAAGTTTTCTGAAAAGTCTGTCTGATTCTAAAATCGAGGACTTTTGTGAGCTTCATGACAGCTAACAAGTGGAGCTCAACAGCCTGACAACAAGCAAAACCTGCCGAGAACAAATCACACATCAGTCCACGTGTGCAACTTGAATCTTTTTTTTTAATTTAAAACAAATTTTAATCTTTACAGGTTTTATTTTTAATATACAATCAAACAATTGTTGTAATCATACATGAAATTCATTATAGTAATGCACAACTCTATCCAGACTACCCATAAATAAAAAAAAGAAACAAAAAAAAAAAAGAAAAAAAGAAAAAACATCGAGATCAGTATGAAACACAACGTTAGGCAACACCACAGGTAACAAAGACGATCCTGTCACACCACAGCAGGACAGTCACTGCAATGCAAAGACGGACACAGGAACACACACACCTCACTTCATTTCCCTTCATTGAGTGATGACGTTTGATTAAAAAAAAAAAAAAAAAGAGGGAGCAGAGAGATCGGGGTGTGAAAAGCCTAAAGAAAAAAAAAAAAAAAAAAAAAAAAAACTTGTGCCAGGCACTTGGCAGACGTGGGGAGAAAAGAAAGAAACCTGGTGTGATTGAAAGCGACAGACAGTTGCAGCCAGATGTTCTGCAGTTTTATTCTCTACAACCTTGAAAACAATGCAGGGCAAAAAGCAAGCTTCATCCGAGGCGTTAATGACATGTTAGACCCAACAAATACGCGTGGATTTAAGGTGGCGGCAGCTTTGGATCAGAGTACAAACTCTATATAAAAATCTCTCAAACTCCAACAAGTGTAGTGCAGATAAAGTTTAATGTTTTTTAATTACCGTCTGCTGGCTTCATCTTCTAAAACGTGACAATTTACAGCTTCACAGCCTCTGAATGTTGGGACAAAGCACGTTTATTAAAGACCTAAAAGGAGGTTTAAACCAAACACTGAGAATCTGTGGATCAAAGCATTGATCACAGAGTGTTGATCAGTTGATCTCTCTTTCTGTCAGTCTTTGTTGTGTAAATGAGTTTGGAGTGTTAAACACCACCTGTAGGGGCTCGGACGATCAACTTTTACATATTCTATAATTATAAAAGGTGGGCTGAAGGTACATGCGTCATGTTACTGATGAAGTTACTGATCACTTAAAGCAGACTTGAAATGATTGGAGAGCAATAATCTAAAGGTCACATGGGGAGAAACAAACTGCGGTTCCACAAAACTCAACCTTTTTCCTTTTTCCCTTCCTTTTCTCTCTCTCTCTCTCTCACACTCTCTCTCTCTCTCACACACTCTCTCTCTCTCTCACACACACACACACACAAACTGGCTCAGAAATGGACGCGCAGAGATCTTCACTTCTTCCCTCCTCACTGGGAACACGTTTGTTCTTGAAATACAGTACCGTCCTCTCTTCCTCGCACTCACACACTCTCTCTCTCTCTCACACACACACACACACACACACACACACACACACACACACACACACACACACACCTTACAGACGTCTCATTTTCACATGACCCAGGGAAGCAGCAGCGTGCCATGATGCGATCACAAGAGGCTGCCGTGTTTTCGGGGTGAGGAGCGTAAGATCATCCCCTCACTTCCGATGATAACCTGGCTGGAATGTAGTGGTGCTAACGACACACGCGCACACACACACACACACACACGCGCACACACACACAGAGACACACTTCACAGGTAAACAAGGTAATCTTCTGCAGGACGGACAGCTCAGGTGTGCGCGGGGGTGAGGGAAGTGAGTTGTTTTTATGATGCTTTTTGTTTTAAACTTTATTTAAACGAGAGCCTGGAGGCTTCAAGGTCCCTCATCGCGTCCCTCATCAGCGGTTCATTCTGACCTTTGACCCCAGCCAGGCGGCGTCCACCACAGAGGAGGGAGACAGTACAAGGGGGTGAGGCACGTGTAGAGTGCAAACGGGCGTAGCTGTACAGGTTTAGGGAGTCGTGTGTGTGTGTGTGTGTGTGTGTGTGTGTGTGTGTGTGTGTGTGTGTGTGTGTGTGTACAGCATGCATGAGTGAGGTGTCTGCGAGTGCAAAAGTGTGTGTGTAAAAAGTGCATTCCTTGTGTGTGTGCGTGCCTTCGACCCGTGACCTCATCGTGTCCTCGGCAGCCGGACGATGAGAACAAAGTCTCGTGTCATCGTCTTTTCCTCGGGTGGCCTGAAAGTCTCTGGAGGCCTCAGTCAGTCAGTCAGTGAGGTTCAGGGTCTACAGCTGAAAACTAAAAACGAACAAACAAAAACGGGGTCCGAGTGTCAGAGACTGGAGCCGTTCAGGAGGCACACCTCTTCCTCCTCCTCCTCCTCGTTGCCCCCTCCACCCCAGCCGTCCTGGAAAGAGCGGATCAGTTGAACATGATGGACTCTGGATCCTGATTTGCCATTTGAGCCATGTGACGAAGGATATCTTTTTTTGTGATAATACCAAGAAGCCGCCTGCAGAGGGAGACAAAGAGGGACAGAAGCATGAGGAGGTGGTGGTGGTGTTGGTGCTCGGCAGCTGAAGTAAAGCAGGAAACAATAAAAACATCATGTTTTTGTTGGCAAAAACAGAATCGCATTGTTTAATTTTGGCTCCGGTATGACATTAATGATATGAATCTGTGTCAGAATGAGGCCAACAAAAGCACGAGTCCCTGAGGAAGCAAAAGTCAGCAGCAGGAGGTGGAAGAGGAAAAAGGCAGGTGAGAAACAGCACCCAGCTTCCCCCGCTTCAGACCCCTGCCACGGCCGTTTGAGATTTGCTGTTGAGCAAAAGGAGGAGCTGGATCCTTCAGAGGAGACAGGAAGCAGTGAACAGGAGTAAAGTCAGAGGAGCAGAGGAAGAGGCGGTGCCCATCACAGGAGTCAGAGAGGACATTTCTGTCTTTTACCTTTTCTTTTTATTCAGTCCAATTTAAAGCTTTTGCAGTAAAATCAGACAGCAAACATTACAGTGATGTGCAAAAGTCTTGAGCCAGCCATCACTTCTTTATATTTTGTTTCCAAGCAGGCTTTTGTATTTTTTAAAGTGCTCTTGAGCAACAGTTCTCCTTTTTTTTTTGAAGGCCTTTCAAAGTTTTTCATTGGATGCTTTTTCACTCATTTACAGTCCTTGTACTTGACCATTTTCACAGGAATGCTTTGTTTGTTGGGCTGCGTAACACTGGTTCATCCTTTGAGCCTTTTAATGCTTTGATATTTTACAGGTTCATGATGTGTCTACATGTAATTGACAACTTGTATCTTTAGACACTTTGTTACTGCCTGTCACAAAAACACATCAACTGTTCCTGTTCTATGAAGCTGTGAGAAATATTTCTAATGTTTGACATTTTTCAAAGTGCTTTCTGTAACATCATTTTCATAATACGAAGCCCTGAAAGTCTGACAGGTGACAGAGTCCCCGTTGGTAACCAGGGGACAGTGTCACATTAAAGGGCCGTTCACACATGAAGTGACTCACTTTAAAGCATCATTGGTTGCTAACGGAGAGTCCAAGCTCCAGTTGCCAAGATAACCCTCTAATCTGTTTACCACTCTGTCATATATCAATCAGCGGTGCACTTCACCCTCATTTTTAGTCGATCGCCTCAAAGATTAACTCTCAACAGACCCGCTTTGTGTCGCCAGCGGTTATATCGCTTGCATGAAGTCAGTCATCATGGGTCTGTGGAGATGAACAACATTCTGACTCGAATTTCATTAAAAATGTAATCATGTTTATTTCAGATTGCTAAAAAACTTAATGGTGAAGGGTTTGAACTGTGTTGAGCCAGAAAGTCTACATCGCCCAGTCGCTGTACAGAAAAACGTTCAAAGTCTGTTTTTTAGTGTGAAATTCCACATTTTAGGATTTATTTGCATTTCTGATTTCTCTTTTCCTGAAAGTTTCCACAAAACACAGGTGACTTCAAGTTGTGATAAATTACAGCTCATTTCATAATCATGTTTCAATAGCGATTTCTGACTCCTGTGATGAATCCACCTCGCAGCACTATGGAGCACTTTCTCTCTGTATGACACTAAAGGATTTAGTCAGTCAGCTGAGGCCATTAAGGACTAACACGACAGCTTTTTAAACATCGGCGATGCTCCTGCTGACTGCAGTGAGGTCAGGTGAAGAGGAGAAACAGCTGAGAGCAGTGAGAAGAAGCTATGTGACTCCTACAGAACTCAAATCATGTAGAGCTGCGTCCAAAGAGCTCAGTGTGCTTTGTGTTAATGCAGTCAGGTGACCACAAGGAGTTCATGCGTTTATGATTAATCGTGATCTTCAGCTGCGTTTTGACCCTAGAAGGCAAATAATTGAAAGCGAACCCAGGTCTGAGTAGGTGGAGCTGAGGTACCTGTGGAGGGCGGAGGTGTGAAGCAGCAGTCACACAGATCAGACCTGGGTTCAGACCGGCAGCAGAGGCTCGGGAAGCCAGGTGCAGATCAGAGTGGGTCAGGTGAAGAGTGACCACAATGTTTCCAGTTAAACCAGCAGTGACCTGCCCCAGCGAATTTCAGGTAAAAATCTGGGCCAGGAAGTGAGCGTAGCACCACCTGCACTAACATTACAACACATTAATAATAAAGCAGCCTGTAACTGTGCTGTACACCTGACTCTTCTCTGCATGCACAGCAAGGTCATAAATCTGTGCTGCAGACCCTCATTATTCCTCTGGTGCTGATACACGAGTGTGTGAGCTGCAGTTTACGTATGCAGCCATGTTAGCTGATAAACGAGCCCTCCATCCTTTCATCCACACTCGGACGTTTCTAATGTCTGATATGGTGGCACCAAAAATACTGAAGCTTCAAAATCTGGAAACAGAAGCAGATGGGTGGTGTCACAGTAGCTGATGTAGCCATGTTGCTTATTACAGATTATTATATCAACTGGAGCTAGTGGTGTTTTTTTGTGTGTTTCTAATGACAATATACACAATTTACTTATAATTTACTTTAAAAGTTTCTATTTTCCTTCCTATTGCTTATAATAATCGTGCTTTTTTAACATTTACTCCAGAGTATATTCTAACACCTTCTCCATGTCTGCTGTGGGCCCACACTCAGAAGGCGGGACATTGCTGGCTCAGAGGAAACATCGGCAGGTTAAAGAACAGGATTAGTAATCACTTCATAACAGGTCTCATGTGATCATCGCACGCTAGCTACATAAGCTACAGCACTACTGGCACCAGTCAACACAACATCGTCACTCCACCACGCGCACTACCACTACAGGATGAGGGGGATTATAGGAATGAGTCGCATCACTACAGATTGCCCCCCTCCCTCCCTCCTACTAACACCCCCCCCCCCCCCCCTTCAATCTTTAAAAGGACTAAAACAACGGTGCTCCGCTTTCCCAAGGCGGCTAACTACTCGCCCAGTCGTTGTACAGGTGACGGCTCACATGTCGTTGATCTGTGGAGCCCCAGGGGCGGTTGTGGTCGAGAGGGGAGGGGTTTAAAAAAAAAAAAAAAAAAGAGGGGGGAGGGAAAAAGCAGTCGTTAATGAAAACAGAAAACTTTGGGAGGATGAACTTGAAATGACTTCTGTTGTGAGGGGGAGATGGGAAACACACAACAGGCTTCACGGTTACACGACTGCACACATGCTGAGTGTCTCTGATCACACAGTCAGCCAGGAACACAACAGGGTGCTGTGAGTGAACGGGGCTAGCACGGAACAGCTACTGTGTGTACAAATGCAGGTCGATGGGATGAACTCTGCTCTGTGGGAATCTACTGAGCCCCTTTCAGACACCGTCAGCAGCACTCGTCACATGTCTGCTAAACTACCGTTTATTTTTAAAAACCAGGAAATCACTGTTTCAGTTAATATTAGTCAATTTATGTTAAACGTCTTTTACTGAATAGTGTTGAAAATCTCAAGCCGTGTAAAAACAAAAATGTCCATGAAAAGCAAAAGAGTGCGTCTAAATCTGGATTATGACGGAGAACTGTGCATAAAATCCAGAGTTTTACACCGACTACAACGTGCCATCATTGTTCATCACACACAATCACTAGGCTCAGCCGCCTGCTTTATAGCCTGAAATAACTCAGTTATCAGGCGCAGTGTTAGTTTATGACTCACTTCTGTTTGCTTACACACTCCATGCAAACTGGAGCTTTTAAGTGGTGCGTGTGCATTAACACACTTTATGGATGCAAACAGTTTTAGGGTGGGCGATGCTCGTTATCTTTACTATCAATTAATACTTAATGGACACCGTTTTTTCTAGACTGATATTAAACCGTGTAACAGAGTTTGTTTACTCTGATGCAGCTGCTCAGGTGTGCGCCCAGAGGCTCTGGTGGTTTCCCCACTAATGTGTTTGAAGTTGAAGGTTTTGAGTGTAAGAGGCATATCTGATCAAATCATGCTATAACCTGGCTCGATGAATCACTTCAGGTTCTCAGTAAACTCCGGCTGCATTGTGATTTATGTCCCAAACTAAACACACAGTTAAGTCAAAGCACAGCAAAAAGGAAGTTCAGGCACTGAATGTAAGAGCTTTATCCATCTGCCACGAGGCTCTGTTTGACTCCAAAAGCAAAAACATGAAAGCCACAGAAAGAGAAGAGAGTCATTTAACTGAAAATAGCCATGCAGCTGAAACACAGTGTGCTTCTCCTTGAGACAAATATCAAAGTAATGGAGTTGAAAGCAAATATAAGCTTTGTTTTCATGTGCAGCTGGTTTTATGGGCTGTACGGCGCAGAAAAACTACATGATGACAGATTCTTTACTTTTCTTTTTCAACTGAAGCTTCCTCCATCATCAAAAATCAGTCATTTTTTCCCTTTTACATCAGGATACAGTCTAGTTTTATTAAATGCTTCGCACTAACAGAAGCTACTGTTGTCATGAGTTTGAGATGTTCATGTGCTGGACTAAACCAGAGTTATGACGGTTTTGTGTTTTCTGATTAGTTTCAGCATCGACTTCTTGTCCCAGTTCAGTTTAGTTTGTTCTGTTGTGTTTTAGTTTAGTTGCCGTTAGTCATAACGCTCAGTTTTAATTTTATGAGTGATTAAAATACTAATAAAAAGTTTAACTGTCAGCCGTAAGATTGAGCATTTTCCTTTGTTTTTTAAGTAAAGTTAATAATATTAGTTCATTCTTTGCGTTTTTTGCTGCTTTTAAACTACTTTTAGTTTTTATTAACAATATTATTAACAATAACCTTGAACTAAGCGTTTTAACGGTTATTAGACTTTTTTCTTGAGGACCAAATGACAAGTTTGATGAAGGCTGTGTTGTTTGTATTACAGGACGTCAATAAACTCTGTTGTCCATTTTCTCAGACATGAGAAGCTGCCATGCCTGAGCAGCTGAGCCTTTGTCTGGCCCTTCGTGTGACTCCCACTACGTCCAACACGATTCACAGTAAGCGCTGAAGCTCGTGTCTGAAAGGGGCTCTGAACTGATGTGGGTGACAGTTCCCATCGAGGTCCAACATTACAGGACCAGCCTAATGCTTCTCTACGCGATGTCTCCGAAACTGCTACAGCTACCCTGAAGATGGAGGTCAGACTAGTCTGTCTACGCATGTTTGGCTTTGACTTCATTAGAGGTAAATCCACAACAAACAAACCCAGGAGCAGAAAAGTGCTTGAAATAAGGAAGAGGGCAGGAAGTCTGGATGTTTTAGCCGGGAACTGCCATCAGCTTTTCACACTACACTTCATGCATCCCCCCCTCCCCTCCCCTAAGAGGCAGAGCCTAAGAGACAGGTGCAAAAAAAGAAAAAAAAGTGGGGGGAACAGATCACGTGTGAAAGGGGCGGGGCTAGTCACCAGGGGCGGCGTGTGCTGCTTGAGCTCCTCCAGATGCTCTAATATATTCTTCTTAGTGATGATGCCCAACACAATCCTGAAACACACACCTGTTACTCAGCAGACTGCCCAAAACAACAACAACAGACAGACACAGAGAGAACACACAGCAGCAGTACACAATAAACACAACAAAAAATACAACTCAAAACTAACAAAACTAAACAAGCAAACACAACTAAAGATATAAATGAATGATAAAAGAATAACCGTTTAATTACTTATAATATGACTGATTCTTCTGTCAACAAATCCCATGAAGAGGTCAACACGCAATACTGTTTTACACTCATCTGCCACTTTATTAGGTACACCTGTTAGACTGCTCGTGGCATTGCCATCCTGGATGTGCAGCAGACAAATCTGCAGCAACTGTGGGAACTTCTCATGTCAACATGGACGAAAATCTCGGGAATGTTTTAAACACCTTGTTGAAGAATTAAAGCAGCTGTGAAGACAAACCTGGGTCAAACCCAGTACTAGCAAGGTGTACCTAATAAAGTGTACAGTGTCTTTTGTAAGCTGTAAAAAAGATTACGTTACAGCAGAGTATCAGACAGGTGCATTAAATGACTTTAGGTTTATCCAACGCGAATGTAAGAATCATTAAGAACCAACATTTATTAGCAGCTAATAATAATCCAACCAATGAACCTAATCCCTCTAATCTCTGTAGGATTGATCAGTGTTTTATAAGTACTTATTTTTCAATCTTTGTGTAATGTTGTTCTTCATACTTTCTTCTTCATACGTATAAAGGAGGCCTTGTCCCTTCCTTACTGTTACAGGAGTGAGTGTTCATATTAAACATTTTAAATTATGAGATAAGTGTGTGACTCTGAGCCACAAACTCAGCATTCGGACTGCTCTATGTGCTCAGTTCTTTCTGTGTTTTGCTCTGTATGACATCACTGTCTATCACTAAAACAGTCATCTCAGGAACTCTGAGCAAATCCCCTGCATACCTGCTGTTCAAACCTTCTGCTTAGGAGGGGCAGCCAATGGGAAGGAAGCTGGCTTCAAGGGAGAGGAGCTAAAGCAGCTGCCTAAATTCAGGTGGATGAAGACCCAGTATCAGGTAAATACAGATTATTCTGAACTATTAATCAAGCAAAGCTACTCTAGCAAAGCCCAATAACAATAGAAGGAAAGATCTTTAAATCATCCTGAACCTCCTTCATGACTGACAGTTTAGGTCTTTTCATGAGATTTGTTGACAACAACAAAAATATGAAAAATAAAAAAAAATTGTGTCATTATTTAAGAAATAAATAAAAGGTTAATCCTAAAAAAGGTAAATGAAACAAACACTGCTGCACAGTTCCTCTCCAGTGATCATCACAGCAAATTAACACGGTCTGTCTCGTAGTTTCAACATAAAGACCCAATCAGACTGGATCTCCTGCAGGCGTCTCCACACGTGGACGAGACTTTAGTTTTAAATCAGTTTCACTGAAGGTTTCTCGCGGAGGTAAAACCTTTAACGTTCCTCCTCAGATTCAGACCACACATCAGCTCCTCTTACTGTCTATACTCCCACTGCGTGACACCTGTTATGTATTTGTGGTTAGTTTCCGTCAGCAGCTCAGCTTCTCCTGTAAAGGAGACCGTCACTGCTCACCAGGAGGATAAAAGGAGGTGCAGCACAGCGATTAGGCCAGGCCATGCAGATTACAGCATAAATCCAGGGATCCCAGAGCTCATGCAACACCAGACAGTGTGTGCGTGTGTGTTAAGCAATCACTACATCAGAAACAACGATGTGAGACGGATCCACCTTCAGCTCCTTCAGCACCTCCTTCCTTCTGAGACACACTTACCCGTTGTGAGTAACCAGGCATTGGCGCAGACCCAGCTTCCTGAAAATGTCCACCACGATCTCCATGGGGGTGTGGTCAGTGACGGTGAAGGGGCTCATGTCCAGGATGGAGCGAAGCTTGAGGGGTCGAGGGCTGTCGGCAGGCAGCGTGGGTGCATGCTGGGTGAAGTACACCCTTGAGTTCAGCACGATGCCCTCCTGTTTGCGGCGTGCATTCTCTGTAGAGATATGAAAAGCATTCACTTTACACCATCTTTAAACTCCAGAAGGTCACGGGGGTTCAGGTGTTGTCTCTCCAGTCTTACCTATAGCGATTGTGATGTCTCTGCGCAGAGCGAAGCCCACTAGCCTCTGGGACTCCTTAGACACGATCACAGGGAAACCATTATAACTGGTTTCATTGATAATGCCCTGCAGCTCCTCCACAGTCAGGTCGTCCTGCGTGAGCACTGCCAACGGCGGGTCGTTGCGTCGGGGCCTCATCACCTCCCGGGCCAGCGTGGTGTGCGTGAACTCCTCCTTTGAATCCAGGAAGGGGTATCCGTTCAGTCGGATGTGGGCCTCGTAGATTCCCTCTCGACCGAATGCATCGCCCACCCATTTGCTGGTCATCACGGCGGCCATGAGGGGGACGATGTACTCCAGCCCGCCGGTCAGCTCGAACACGATGATGACGAGGGAGACAGTCATACGAGTCACTCCACCTACAGACGGAGGAAGGCGTGACAGTAACACGCATTAAACTACGACTCCAACTAAACAAGTGTTTATTTCTATAACAGATGAGACAAAGCTACACATCCCTGATCATGTTACTCACAGTGAGTAATGTTCTGACACAGCCAGTTATTACAATAACAGCAGGATATCTCATATATGCTCATCACCTGCCCCTCGGTGCTGAAACGTGAAGGCTTTGGCACAAACTGGTGGCAAAGCTTAACAATCCCATTAAGTGCTGACTCACCCAGGCACGCTGCAGCTCCCACCATAGCGTAGAGCCCTGGAGTGATGCAGTCAGCTCCGACTTCGCACCACTCTTTGAACAGGAACCAGTCGTGGTGATAATATGCAAGCTGCTCCATGGCAATGCCAACAATCCGCCCCGCGATCGCCCCGATGGCCATGCTGGGGATGAACAAACCCGACGGTACCTAACGACGAGAAAGGAACATGTTTCAGTGCTGATGAAGACTCGCAGGGCAAAACATCTGCTTCATTATTAAGGAAAAAAATCTCTCACCTTGAGTCCAAATGTGAATATAGTCATGATGATTTTAAAGATGAGCGCCAGGCACAGCTGCCACATGGCCGAGTAGACGCCGGGCCCTGCCGGCTGGTCATCAGAGAAGGCTTTGGTGCCGTTCATCTGGCTGCGGTACTGACAGAGCTGCGAAGACTCCAGCGGACCGCAGTCGGTGAACAGCTCCTTTATCAGCTCGCTGGTGTTCTTACGCGTGTAAGGGTTTGGGAAAGCAACCACCGCAGTGATGGCCGCCACCAGGATCACCTCCAACACCGGGTACCTGCCTACAGAGCGAGACAGGTTTGTGTGAAACGCCTCAAATGCAGATTAAACACTGTTGCTCTGTTTGCTTCATGGAAAGATGCTTGTATACATTTGATTTTAAGAAAAGAGGATTTTAAAATTCCGACACGGCACTATGGAGTCACTAAAATCATAAAAAGCACATGAGAGGAGAGTATCGACTGATAGAAACAGTCTTTATTCCATTTCACTTTTTCCACCATTAAGCTCTCAGTAAAAGTTTTAAATGGTGAGGTCACCACGAGGTCACATCATACCGAAACGTGTCGACTTGCGCCGCCGGCACCAGGCGATGTTGGTTTTGATGAAGAAGGCGCCCCAGAGGCCCCCGAACACTCCCAGCAGGATGAACGGGATGAGCTCAAACAGGTACCATGGCGTGTGGTACTCCACGTAGAACAGCACCAGGCGGCTGTTCCCAAACGGGTTAATGGAGCGAAGCACGAAGGCCGCCACCAGGGCCGCAAAGAATGAGCGCCACAACGTCTTTAGAGGGAAATAGTAGCTCACCTGAAGGAGAGAGGAGAGCATTGGTGGATTAATACTGTTGCTGTTACCATCACATTAAAACAACACCACATAGTAACTTGTTTAAGTGCTGATGCACCTCCTCTAAGCTGAAGAGGACTCCCCCGATTGGTGCTCCAAAAGCAACAGACACCCCGGCAGCTGACGCGGCAGAGAGAACCTGAGAGCACAAAACAAACACACCTCAGCACCAGCGGCGGGCTCGTTCACACACGCACAAACTACTAAAGACACTTGTATGTATTAAACATTTATTACTCGTGCTACAGGGACTATTTTGCTTTCACCTCTCGTTTCTTGGCCTCGTTCTTGCTGTACTTGGGGAAGAGGTAGGAGAAGATGTTCCCACAGCAGCAGGCCACGTGGACTAGGGGGCCCTCTTTCCCCAGGCTCAGGCCCGACGCCACAGCCAGCACCAGAGTGATGGTTTTGATCATCAAGGTCCACTTGCCCAGATAGCCCCGGATGATGAACCCACTCAGGATGGTCTTGATCTGTGGGAGAGGCAGGTGTGAGGAAAGCGAGGTGCTCAGGATCAGACACGTAAACACATGAAAGTTAAAAAGAAATAATGACATAAATTCACTGGGTTGTTAGTTGGGCTGCATCTCTGCTTTCAAGTCATTGTCTAACACGTGCCGCTTTTGTGTTTCCATGGCAACAAAGAGCCCTCCCCCTTTTTTTCATAGCAGTAAAATATTTCACATCTCCCAGCTGAATTAATGGTTTTTAAGTGCTTCAGTACATTAAAAGATCCTGAAACCCATCAGACTCTTTCACAGAGTCACCGGGAGACAAATCGATCAGAAAATGCGTGCAAAGATCCCCCAGCAAACAGTCGAACAACATTTCCCATTTAAGAGTTCAAGGATTTCCTTCATGCACATCAATGTATCACCAGAAGAGGTTAACATGAAGAAAGTCAGCTGTACCAGGACTTACAAAAGCAATGTTTTCCTCACCTCTGGGATCCCTGAGCCGCAGGCGTACGGCGCAAACACCTTAACCAGACAAACTGCCAGGAAGGCGAAGGACAGAGCCCAGTAGATGTACATGAAATAGTTCATGATGTACGAGCCGGGGCCCTGCAGAGAGGGACGGATGAAGAGGGAGGGAAAAGTTAAAGAGTGGAAGAAAAACGTCCAAACCTTTAATAAAAAAAATTTAAAAAAAAACTTGTGTGGACGCCTGAGACTACGTCTGCCCTTATGTGTCAGTGTCACTGTCACTGCAGTCAGCTCATGAGAAAAGGTGCAAAGCTTTTGCAAACTGTCTACTTTTTAATTGAATTTTTTTTTTTAATGAATTTGAACAACAAGGGTTTTATTTTTGCATTGTTGCTTAGAAGCCGTAGCCTCTCGGTCTCACTGCAGTGACGTATACGTACTGCAGAAAATGTCTGGTTTTAAATCGACAGCATGCTCTCCCTTTCATGTGCCCGTGTTCCTCTACCTCAGCCTGCCCCAGTATTAGCTCAGCCCAGCTCTTCCACTGAGGACACTTGTCCCTCTCAGCGAAGGTGGTCTCATTGGACGTCCAGCAGCACTGCTCGTGGTTGAACCACAAGGCGCTCAGACACACGCCCTCCTTCAGGTCGTTCATCCAATCAGCAGCAATGTCAATCAGGCCAGCCAAAGCACCTGGCGGGAGGAGGAAACCAGGAAAGGAAAGGAAATAAAAGGGCAAAGAAGTGAAGGCAGGGACGAGTAGGAAAGGTGAAGAACAGAAAAACAGAGAGAGAGGTGAGTTCCTAACTACACTACCAGGCGTACTACCTGACAAAGATGTTTTCAGGTGATTTAACAATAATTCTGAGAAACATCCTCACTGAATATGAACCTAAACGCACACTATAAAACTCTGCAGCAAATCTTCACATTAGACAATCTTCAGCTCTCAATGCATAAATATTACAGCACAAAAATCAGTGTCTGACTTAAACAACAAAGCTTCTTTCGGCTGCTCCTTTATTCACAAACCTTGCCACAGTGGAAAGATTCACATGTTTGATCTGACAGATGTTTAATGCCTGATACCTGGATATCCTGATACTGGGATCTGTGTCTCCTCCTGTTCTCTAACCAGTGACCTTTGGCATGTAAGGGGACTGTGTGGCTGACATTTTCATATCAGATGGGTCTAAACATCACAGGCTCACTGACCTTCACGTGACTGAGTGCAGCCACATTTCTAGATTTCTACATGTGTCATTGTGATATTATTACCATCATTTTATCCACCTACTTCTCCCACAACCTGTGAGTTTTTTGTGGGGAGTGGGGAACAGGTCTGTTGGTGTGATAAAGACAATGGAAAGTGGTATCTGTAAGTTTATCAGTAATAATTATCTGATTTCAAAAGACTGTATTTTATGAAGTAATGGACATTTTAGGCCCTAAAACAGCTCAGTCACCCCAGTTTTAAATCTATATAATGTGATATCACAGTGCAGAGCTTATTTTACACAAAGAGCCCAACAGGCATATGCATTTTACTCATTTCTCCCCTCTGTAGCCTGGACCTTTTTATAAGTACTCCACTTTGACTAGCTCAGCTAGAAAAAGATTTTCTGTTATTTAGTGGCCATAAAACACACACGGCGAGGATTTCATGGCTCTGAGATCTGTCACGTGGGGCTCTGCAGGAAGAACAGTGTGGTTATAAGAGGTGGGTGAGCGAGAGCACAAGACAGTGAACAAGAGAAAGACTGAGTGTGAGCTGCCTGAGGCAAAGCATGTGAGAGTCACCAGCAGGGCAGATAAGAGCTGTGTGCTGTGTGGACTAGGCCTGCACAATAAATCGAAAATTTATTGTCATCGCGATATCAGCCTGCGCGATGGGCCCATCGCAAAAGATGACGTAAACTGCGATAATTGGGTACCTTAAAATGTTTACACACGTGCTTTAAAGAATTTACCAATCAAAGAAACCCCTTTATACATTTGACCAGTCGAATAGAGCCCTTCACAGCATTAACCAATCAAATCCAAAGTACCTCGCTTATTTGGAGGTACTTTGGATTTGATAAAGACATGATGCCTATAAATACAGTTAGCAGAGAGGGCTTCACCAGTCTGATACATAAAGTGGACCGGAGATACCGCATCCCCTCACGAAACTACTTTTCCCATGTCGCCATTCCACAAATGTATGAAACATGCCGGAAGACCAGCATGTTTGAACTGAGCCAAGCTGAAAACTACGCAAGCACTACAGTAAAGTTTCCTCTCCAGTTTTGCAGTATAATTTAAGTTATGTTTATTTAAAACTAATTCTAGAGACCGGGAAGGATGTCTTTCAGAATTCAAGCCTCAGAAATTTTTTTATGGGGGCAATGTTTCAATGCTAAAGTGCACGTTGTTGTTACACTGCTAATACAGCAGCTTTCATTAAATAAAACTGTTGCAGTAAAACGGAAATTATGTATTCGTTTTTTGTTTTGTTTTTTTGCTATTTATTTTATCGCAAGTCATATCGTTATCACAGTATTGATCACAGTTATCGCACATCGCAGGTTTTCCTAACATCGTGCAGCCCTAGTGTGCACTTTAGTACCACATGTGTGTTACCTGATGCCAAGCCAGTGAGCGTCACCACCAGCCAGCCGGACCAAGCGTCGTACAGGCTCTTGGTGAACTCCCATGCAGACTCCTTTTTCTTACTATTGATCTGTATCAACACACACAAAAGACTCAATAACAAGCATCGATGGCTAAAAAGAAAACTATTAGATCAACTTACAGTGAGATTAATGCAAGTGAGGGAAAGGTTAACAATACCTCATCAGCCTTTTACAACTGAGGGGTAAAAACAGTGACCTTCAGTGACAATACACCACCTCTACAGGCATGATTTCCACTGTTGCCTCAATATAACAGTCAGCTGAGGGGCTGAGAACACCGGGTATGCAAATAACATTCAGATTGTCCTGCAGCGTCTTGCAGTAAAACACTTGGATAAAAGTGTTGGCAGACCCGAAATGCGCTCATGACCAACTGAAGGGCCGTAAAATCTCCCACACACTTAGCCTGTGAATGCTAGTGGTGGATAAGAAATTGATCTTTTAATTTATAATTTGGAAACTGTGGTTGACATTATAAGAAGGGATCATTTTTGTTAGAAAAGTGTTGTTTACCCTCTCTGTTAAGCCATCAGGGCTGTAGGTCCTGATCCTACCTGACATTTCTTTCTTTTATGTGACCCAAACAAACTGTTCATACAACAGGAAGTGCATAACACAGTGGTGTGAAACTTTTTTCTTTCTTTCTTTAAATTAAGTAGGGTTGTTTGTGGCCCGTGAAGAAGAATATTTTCTTTCCAAAATATTAAAAATATTTTTCTGTCTCTGGGTGAAAGCTCTGACAGGTTTTGTAATATACATACAAACTAGTTGTTATATCAAAGTATAAAAAATTTTGTTCGAAGCTGAAAAGTTTTTATTTTTTGAGCTGGTTTGGCGTCGGTGTCCTCACCTTCCGGTGTCTCTCGCGGTCCTTGCACTTCTCACGGACCCAGTCGATGGTGTGAAAGTCATCGTAGGTCCCAACACCAGGGATGGGCTCCTCTAGGAAGTCCAGCAGGTGGGTGGAGCTGCTGGGAGCCCCGCCGCCGTTCGACATGGCGTAGTTAGATCCTGAAGAAAAAACAACGAGCACAAGTTCACAGTCCAATTTTTTAAAAGAAGACTATTGACATTTAAAACATATTTGAAAGAGTAAAAAACAAGAAATATGATTTTTTTTCCCCACAATGTATGAAACCAGAAGGTTGTGTGAACAGGCTTACAATGTTACACCATACATCAGTCTGATGACTTTTTAAACGATACATTTTGGCAGTTTATACTTCTGATTCTTACATATAATCCTTGAAAAAAAAGAAAGAAAGAGATCCATCACAGTGCTGCCTCGGCTGCATTAGAGTTACACCTCCTCCATGATCGAGCCCCATCAGAAGCACCGCAGAGGTCACTGCACGTCCATCACTGAGATTTAATGAGACTGCTGGAAACACTGCAGTCCATCACCTCATGTGGAACAAAACCCATAACTAATTATAAGTGCTTACCTCTACAAACTGCATCTAAACATTAAAGTTCATTACATTTTAAATATATTTATGTATGTTTAGGTTTTCTTTGAGGGTAAAAGCTATTTTGAATTCTGCTTCACTGGTCCACAGGCTGCAGGGCCATGTGACTCCCTTCAGGCCAAATAACCACTTCTATCTTGTAAGTAATGACTTGAACATGACTTGGATTATTATCAGGAAAAATTCATTAATGATAAGCGAAACAGCAGCAAACATTGTTAGCCGCCCTTTCAGAGATGGGCTGATCCTCTCATTCTGTGCAATGACTTTGCTCATTATGCTGGGACGAGACGCCGGCAGTCACTGGTTAGGTCTGACCTGCTCTAGCAGGACGGACATGCTCAGTATGAACACAGAACAAAACATACCGAGTCATCTGCACACACAGACGCACACACATCAGGGCGAGTTGAGGGGCCGATTCTCTGCGTCTTATCTGAGAAGCATCACAGGCTTTACACGGCTGACATTTCTCTTTGCTGCCTGAAGTGGCGGCGTGATGAGAAATGATCTCTGATGTACAACAGCGACCTGTGGGAGACTTAAAAATCCCTCCACAACATCCGTATAATGCAGCAGGTTTCCTTAAGAGCGCCATTTAGTTTGTTTAACTTGGGACAAAGCCTGTTTGAGTAATCAGAGAAAAGTCCATCCTCTGACATTTGAAACTGTTATTAAATCGAGCCCGAGCCTCCTCCTTCAGATAACACAAGTATTCATCTGAAAACAAAGACTGAACTGTGCGCAACAATAAGATTAAATGACACAACAACAAGGCCTGCAAATCCAACAAGTACAGCTCGTTTCCCCTGTTTGGGTACAGTCAACAATATGAGATTAATGAACAAATAAGAACATGGGTGTAATTACTGCGTGTGTTAAAACCAACACCACCAAAGCAGACAGTAAGATGGCTCACAAGTCCTACCTGACCCAGCTGATAATGACGGGGACAAAAGATACAATGTTTGTATTTTACTGTCTTTAACAGGTGAGCAGCTAAACCAGGACATCTTCATAAACAAGGCTTTCAGATATTTTACTGGGACATCTAAGCAAAGAGGCTTTTTCAGATCTTCATGCTGAGCTTGTTTAATACTTTGGTGCTCTCTGAGCTTCAAGATGAACACGCGGAAATACAAGATAGTCATCTTCAGAAAGTTACTCACAGGAAGTAACAAGGCTGCATGTGAGTGCAATGACACTTTCTAATATTTAAACAACTGTAAAAGACTATTTTATAAAAAAAAAACCCCACAAGTTCTGAATAGGAAACTAGAGCAGGGTCAGCACACTGTGATGACCTACTAGTAGAGCTACACTCTACTAGTACTCTACTACTAGTAGCTCAGCTTTTGCACAGTCTTCTTTTTTTACTCAAGTCCAATAAAGAACAGAATGAGCTCCCTAAAGGATTGAAAACATGGATAGATTTTCATATTTATATCTCATGACACACACACACACACCTGTTCAACTATCTCTCTATCATTGACATAATGCTTTCCCTAGCCCCTTACCCTAACCCTAACCATTACAAATGAATGCCCAACCCTAACCATAACCTAATTGTAACCCTGACACTAAAACCCCATTTTGAGCCTCAAAAATGCCTTCAAAAATGTGAGGACCAGGTTGTGTGTCCTCACAAGTGACTGCTGGTTCTCACAAGTATAGTAGAATGCAGATTTTGGCCCTCACAACGATAGCTAGACAGGAACACACACACACACACAAACACACACACACACACCAATTCCAAGAAGCCATATTTGTCAGTATTAATTAGATGCACAGTCACCCTGACTAAAATAAAAGCGCTGCCAACATGGAAGGACGGAAAAAAATTCCCTGCAGTTCCTCTTGTGGCCACTTGAGGCCATTTCCAAAAACGAGCCAATCATGTCATGACAGCACTGTTTTTGTGCACTGTGCCTGAGATAAAGAGTAAAACTAAACTAAATAACTGTGTCAGAAGTTTACAACACAAATTATAATTGTTTTAAGTATTTAGTAAGATATGCAAATATAATATCAGATAAATTCACTTTCTGAATAAAAAGAAACAGCCTACAGTAGAAACAGCATTTCATTATATGGTACCCACACACAGAGAGAAGTATAAATACAGTATAAGTGCCAAACCAGTCAAAACATACAATGGGGTAACTCTCATGACCTTCAGTACAGCAAACATCAATTCCAGGCACCACAACAAAACTCCTCTTTACATTTTTAATATCTTGAACAACTAAGAATGAACGGGGATTATCACACAAAGGTTTGTTCATCACTGTGACCTTAAGTGGTTGGGATCATTAAAACAGATCATGAAACACATCCTCGTGTTTTCCTCTGCATTCCTACACAGCCACATCATTAACTACTACTGCAGTGGGGTAACATCAAAATCTTTCTGAGACATTAGTCCAGAGTAAAGCCCGATTCCCACAAACCTGAACGGGGCCGTAACAGAGATTCTGAAAGAGCTGCTTATTAGCTCATGTCTCTCCCTTTGAGGTTTGACAGGATGTAGGAGGGGAAGAAGCAGGGATGAAATGGCTCCTGATTAGATGCTGCCTATCCTGTCCAGTGAACAGTAAGGAGTAGTGACTGTGTAAGACACTACTTCAGCTGCTGTGGAGTCAGCAGCAATAAGGAGAAGCATTACAGAGATTGTATCCGTCTCCATTTTGATTTCAGAGTGATGGTTACAGTGCGGGGATGGATTTGCTGAGTGATGGGGCGATGACTCAGTTCACAACACAAGCCTCATATGTTTGCTTTGGACAGGTCAATAAACTGGGTGCACCTATAAGGGCTCAACAAATAACAAAGGTAGAAATAAACCTTCTGTTTATGTATCGAGTTTCCTTTGACTAATCAAGGTTACATCTGCATAGTAACTACAAAAGAGTGACAAAAATCCTTCTATAATTTCAGTGGTTTTAGTTTATTGAGAACAAATTTCAATTGCTTACTTTGTTTCGACACCACAAGTTGGACATCCTGTTGCTATAACAACCTCTGCTGACAGAGCTCTGCAGCATGTGCTGTTTAGCTGACATTAAATATACCAAGACAACATATTCAAATTTAAAACTCAGATTTGTAAAGGATCAAGCTCTGGAAAAAGGCCTTTACAGTTTGCAGTTTTTATTTAATGAAATGAAATGATGTTATTTTAAGTATAATCCTAAGTTTATCTTCACCTGCCTCTTGCATCCTCAGTTCTATGTGTGGCAGAGAGGAAAACACACAGTGCATCACCAATGGACTGGCCAGAGACCGGACTGACCAGACAGCCAGCTTTATGTATGTTTGATTATGAGGCAGTCAGTTTCAGGCAAACAGTCGTCACGCAGCCACATGCTAACAAGTGGTTAGCATGGAAGCTCCTCACTGTGATTGAAGACACCATTTTGCCAGGGTAAATCAGAGGGAGACCACCTCAAAAATGAAACGATACCCTACTTAGACACTTGTATCACCCTCACGCAGCTGACACATGGACTTTTCAAAGAAGCTTACAAAGAAAAAGGCGCTAAAGCTAAAGCTATCCAGGGCTCACAGGCGGCCAGCAGCCTCGGTATGAGCAACGTATCAAAATCGTTACAAGGATGACTGAAAAAGATTTTTAAAAAGTTGATGGCTTGTAAATACTGAACTGAAGCCTGACTCACTGTAAAAAAACAAAACAAAACAGAATTTTGTCACAAAAAATAATTTTCTCAGAATCCTTTAGCCCTGATGTTACCCCTTAATTGAAAAAGTTATTATCCAAAATTATTATCCTGACATCTCTGTAGATGATTCACAGCATGAGAGGAGTGAAAAAAAAACCCAGCCTGATTGAACAGGAAATAAAAAGACTCCAACACACAGCTGACAACTGGTTAATAAATGCTAACCACGAACACGACCACAAACAGTTTGGTTAGAGAAATGTCCAAGATTAGAACAGGTTCATCATACCACAGCTAATGTGACCCAATTTATTTGTGTGTTGAACTCTTTTTCATGACAACGTGAAGAGCAGCACATATTACACAGAATCTAATCATTTTACTTCTCATTTTCATAAGCGAGAATCGAGTACACAGCACATCTAAATAGTCAAATCAGAAGTAAAGGGACTTGTATGTCACTTCCTGGACTCTAGTATCTTACCGTGAGAGTCATCTAGCGAAGTGCTGATGGATGTGGTTAACAATGTTTCATCACATCCTTAAATTGTGCCTGACTGCGTTTCAATGTAGTTATCCAAGTCACAACCCTAACCCTCCATGCAGAAGTGGCAGCCACAGAAGCCCATAGTTGGCTCCATTTATCTTGGAGCTCACGGTTTTGCAGGTTTCTACAGCACATCGACATAACCGACACCATAAATGCTGACTACACTGGCCTCCATGTTTACGTCAGTGCACCATGTGTTGCTATTGCTCTTTTGCAGATGTGCCAGCCCATCCTTGAACCTGACAAAGGCCACATTTATAGAAAAACAAAAGAGAAAAGTGAATACTTTACGAAAGACACAAACTGCCTTTAATATTTTCTGCTGTCGACTGGTTTGTTGATCACAGCAGTATCTGCCTATGAATACAACGGAGGATAAAGACACGACTGCTGCTCTAAACTGCAGAACCAACGTGGCTCAATTAAGAAGGGAAACGTTTCAAAACAACAGATTTCACTGATGGAATAAACCAGACGAGCCCCTCCTGATGATGCTGCGCTTTCAGGCACTCATTAGTCCCACTGCAGGTGTGGATGGTGACGCCACGGAAAACAGAAACCAGAGGGGATTGTATGTGCGCACATTTCCAGCATCGTGGTTGGATGGTTCAGCAGACATGCAGACAATACACATGCATATTAAAAGAAGAAAAGAAAAAGAAGGCTTTAGCTATGTTCCCCTGTGCATTGGCACTGTAATGCTGCGGTTCTGCATTGGAGGAAGAACGCCACGTTAGTGTGCACGGAGTCTTGCTGACAGTGGAGAACACACTTCTCTAAATGAACAGACACAGCCTTCCTGTACAACCATCACCAATGAAATGAGAAGTGACTAGAGGTTTCCTGCTTCACTCCAACAACCACAGCTGTATTAATCTTCATTAGATCTACTCTACTACTGTTGAGTAATTCAAAGAAGGCTTTAGAGGCAGCTGGGTCATCAGGGTTAGACTTCTCAGCCATCATGTGATCATAAATGATCCCATTAGAGCCCGAGGACAGACAGCAGCGTGCTGTCCACACTGCTGGAGTCTCTGGAGAACCATGAACCAGGCGGACAGAAAAATGGATCAAAGTCCAAAAGGTTGTGTTTACGTGCTGCTCACCAGGCTGAGACAAGGCCACAGTGTTTCAGGTCAACGACCACAAGACGATCGACTTACTATAAGTTTGTTTTGCAGTGCCTGTACTCTGCGCACTGCACCGTGTCCACTTTCACCTTTAATTCAAACTTTTCAGCAGTACAGCTAGTGTGCTTTTGACTGTAAAATTGCTAGAAATTCCAGAGTAACAACATTAAACTGATGAAAACAGAAGACATTTGTCGACTGAAGCGTGAATGCTGGGAGTAGGGGTTGCCTACTAAGCTTACGACAAGTGTTTTGTCCCTGCTCGCTCACCGTAAAAAAAAATCTAACAAGGCCAAAAGGAACCAACTCCTGACTCCCTGAACGCCACAGAGGAAAGATAAAGATTCGAGCGGAGAACATGTCATAAAAAAATGATAGCCTGGCTGATTGATGCGAGTTGACATCCTGTATCTTGCCAACAGGTGTCCTCACACTGCAGGAAAGACTGTGAGAGGTGCAAAGACGCACAGCAGCGCAGATGTACAAACATCCAGCTTACATGTGCACAACCAGCAGTTTCTGCAGAACGTCTGTGCACAAATTAAAATGGATGCCCGTGATGTTCTCAGGCCTGAGCTCGAGTCTTCACACCAAATCCACCCTGTGTTTATCTCATTATCTTTGGCTGACGTGCACACACTGCCGGTTAATCATCAGCAGGAGAGGCCAGAGCAGGAATGTGCCGGCTAGGTAGCTTGTTGACTGTGGAAATGGCAGCTTGTGGTCCATAAAGCAGAGGAGGCAGTTTGCTCCACCTGCCATATGGATACATGCACTCAAGTGTACAAGCAGGAGGTCGACCTATGTTATCGCAGCAGCGTTATAAAAGGAGGGAATCAAAAGGAGGGAATCAAGAGGAGGGCGGGGGGAGAGTGGGACGTGTCGTTACCTCTTCTAGGGATCTCCTGCAGGGGGATGGTGTCACCTCCCCCGTCGTAAGGCAAATAGGGATCGGCCGCCGCGTCCTCCTCCTCCATGTTGACAGTCTAGATGAGGCTAAGCTAAACCGTGCTCAGTTTCATTACGCTATGCTCGCTGCGTGTGCCGTTCGCTGCTCCCGCTGCCATGTTTACCAGAGGAGGACAAGTGGGGCTGTGTGTGAGAGAGAGCGCGCGTGTCTGTTTGAGCGGAAAAACGTGCCTGTGTGTGTGTGTGTGTGAGAGAGAGAGAGAGTGCGCGCACAGTCCTCCCTCCCCTCCCCTCCCTTCCTTTTCCTCCTCGCTCGCTCCTCACTGCAGCAGCTGACTGCTAGAGTTGATGATGTCATCATACACAGGGAAAGACGATCACAGGCCGGTCGGCCCTACCCGCTTTAGTTGCTAAGGGAGATCAGTGAGCCGTGGCTCTTACGGAAGAAACCATAGTGTCGGGTCACAGGGGTGTGCGTTTGTTTTACAAGCGGTGGAGTTGGTAAGCTCCAAAACGGAAAATTCCACTCTAAGCACTGCAGTAAGGAGGATAAAAGAAAGTTTTTACAGAGCCATATGCAGTGAAACACACACACACCATGCTTTAAAAAAGACAAAATAGCTAACTAGCAACAAATTTGACCAGAGATTTACGATTAATTAATTTTTCTGAGCCAAAATGTCCAACTGTGAATGTTTCTTGCTTTTATTTGTATCATATGGTAGTTAATTAAATCAATTAATGATAAAAAAAAATAATAATAATAATAAATAGTCTATGGCAGAGATGGGCAGTAACGCGTTACTTGTAACAAAAAATAAATAAATTGTGACCACAAAATACTACTTCGTGCCCACGAAATACTTATTTTATTTCGAGGGCACAAAGTAGGCCCTCGTAGGCCCACAAATAACGTGCCCACAAATGAGCATTTCGTGCGCATGTTATACCTATTTCGTGCCCTCGAAATAGTATTTTGTGGCCACAATTTATTTATTTTTTGGACCATGTCATCAGAGGGGCTCCGTAGGAAGGTGCAGAAAATAGGTTTAAATGTTAAACAAATTTCTTCCAGTCAGAGAATGTTGCATATAATTAATTTTTTGCTTGATGCATAAAGTTAATAATAATGGATGGGATTTATATAGCGATTTTCAAGGCACCCAAAGCGCTTTACAATGCCATTATTCATTCACTCTCGCATTCACACACTGGTGGAGGCAAGCTACAGTTGTAGCCACAGCTGCCCTGGGGCAGACTGACAGAAGCGAGGCTGCCATATCGCGCCATCGGCCCCTCTGGCCAACACCAGTAGGCGGTAGGGTAAAGTGTCTTGGCCAAGGACACAACGACCAGGACAGAGAGCCCGGGAATCGAACCGGCGACCTTCCGGTTACAGATACGTTTCCCAACCCCCTGAGCCACGTTAAAAGGTTAAAACAAATATAACAAGTTTTAAAAAGAGACTTCCATTTGATTACATTTTGTATGATGGATTATGCAGAAAAAGTAGAATTGTGCTGAAAGATCTATTGCTTTATCACCTATTCAGGTTGTAAATCGTGTTTTTAAAAAGTAACTAAATAATTAATTATTTTTGAAAATAAGTAATCAGTAAAGTAATGGGATTACTTTTTCCCATTCGCGTTTAAGACTGATGTGCGTTATTTCAGGAAAATCAAATCCCCATTAGATCTGCCTGGTCTCTGCAGGGAGGACTAAAACAGCCAAAAAACCCACATAATGACCATATATGTAACAGTATAGAGGTCAAGGGATGACATGCAAATGGCCAGGCGGGGAATTGAACCCTCAGCAGCGAGGACAAAACCTTCAGTGCAAATCTCCTTCAAATCCCAAAGGCAAACCAGCACTGTGACACATTAAACAGTGGACGTAAACAAAGACAGAAAAGTAAATGCTGGCAACATTTTTGAAGGCTAGTGAAATTGAGCTAGTTAGCGTATATCTGCTGCCTTGTGACCAGCAGTAGAGCTATGGTTACACCAATGTAAAACACATTAGCACAGGAAGGATGTAGGATGTGGGTTAGACTGTTCTCAGTAAACATTCATGTTTAGCCAAGAGTTGAGCTCATCCACAGCACAAGGTTAGTCATTAATATATTGCTGTTTAGCTTGAGTCACTAACATCCACGTTGAAATCTTACTCCACAACAGACTGATTCATTTCTGAAGTGCAACAATATTTGCTGTCCGTGACACTGTGAAGTTGTAAAACCTCACTTGAAGACGCACTACACATGAAGAATGCCAATAAAAGTCAATAAAAAGCACTTTGAAAAAACTAGAGCCTCAACCAGCACAGTACACCTCTACTTACATCCTAAAATGATAAAGAAAACTTTCCACACCAGTTTTTATCTGAAATCTCTGTCAGTCCATGGATGGAAAGAAAGAAAGCAGAATGTAGTAGTGATGTGATGTGCTATCTTGCCTTTAGCATCCAAGAAGAAAATGAAACATTTATGAGGGCTGCAAAAGAAACTGAATCCTGAATAAAAACCAAAAACAAAGTGTCAACCACGTCAGAACAGCAGACACAGACCAAAACAAACAAAAACAAAAATCACCCGAGATATTATCTGGACATCCCAGAACTTAGGCACTATGACTCAACATTACTGGTTAAACATCTCCAAAATAACTGAAAACAATGTCACGAGTAAAATCCAAAAAGAATCAGTCCCTATGTTTCAAAGATGTTTTGTAAACTCTGTGTAATCACGTGTTATTATATGAAACAAAAAACTGACTCAGTTCCCTCTTTTGTGGTTTCAGGCTTAACATGTGTTATTCTAGGATTTCACAAATTGAAATCCTTTTACCTTCACACCCCCTTACCTTTTGTCACGCCGCGTTATCGCTGCTCAGCAGTGGCACAGGTGATATCAGCCATAGTTTGTCACCTCCCTCCTTTAAAAAAGCCCTTGCCAGCACTTCAAAGCAGCAAAACCACAACAAATCTCTCAGGTTTCCATAAAATGTGTTCCAGTAAAAGTCCAGTGCAACAAGTCTCACTCAAACACTCCATGGGACTACTGAGTGATCCGGCTCCTCGGTCACACTGCAGTCTAAGCTCAGAGGAGGGCTTTACGGGGTTTTCTATGAACCCACCCCTCACGTAAAAATAGCACAGAGAAGCAGACACGGGCAGCACACCAACTTCAAGGAAAGGCATTCATCCAGAGATTTCCTTCGCTCGCACCGGCCGGCACCAAGACTGGTTCATGGGAATGCTGTTCCACGTCTATCACACACAAAGCATGAATGACGAGTCAGGTAGGTGGAGCTCAGGCCTGTAGTAATGTGCTGCATTACAATATGGTCCAAAATATCAATGTGGAAAGGAAGCCAGTCATTAGCTGTTAATTACTGTTAGTTATTAAAGATTTCTTAAAGGGAGAAAAGGGTTTCTCTGTCTGACTGTGTCATTAGTCTATAATTAGAGTTTTCTCTCACACTTTTCTGTTTGTAGCAGCAGTGAGAACACAAAAAGGTGACAGCTTAAGGTTAATTTATGCTTTCACCTTTTCACCACGTTCAGAGTACATCAACAGAACCTGAAGACACGGAACTTTAAGCCAATCCCTCTTATATAAACACTCAGTGCCTGAAACACACCCTCTGCTACTCTCTGCACATAAAGAGACGAGACAAAGACAACAACTCTCAAAGCCATCTTCAATATTTCCACACAGGATGAATTTCAGTGACTTCAATGATCCAGCTCCATGGTAGGTGTATACCCTGGACTGGTGTATACACCAAGCAATACCAAACAATTACTATAAAATGTACTATAAGACATTTAAGGAACTATAATACTATCAGGCCATATCTCCTAAATATTAATTTTAGTACCTGCATCAAAAATACTGGATGGTCTATTTTACAAACATTAATATACTAATATCTATAAAACATGTTCAGAATTTTATACTAATAAGCTAACATGTCAAAATGCTAAATCAGACCAAAAACTAACATCAGTGCTGTAATTGTGTATCCGATGTCACTGCGTTCGTAGTTTTCTGACAATATATACAGTGTTGCTGTTCCAGCGCCATCACTGCAACTGTCCAATCACAACATTGTGATGTCACAGCTTTGCAGCTCAGAGAGAAACACTAAGGTGTAGCTCATGTTGAAGTGGAAGGGGTGTGCTCCATATGGAGCACACCCCTAAATATAGAGGATATAAAGATGATTTCTTTTGAAGTGGAAAGTTACGGCTGGAACATGCCCTCAAGTCAGATTTCCAACTTGGAATGTCAAAGCAACCCCACTGACCCTGCTTAACAATCCAAGATGGTGGCAGTGCACATAAACAGCAGTTAAATTCTAAACGGTGTGGTCAGTATAGCCACTGTTATGTATTTGTGACTTTGGCTAAATAAGCCACACACAGAACTGACCAGGGTCTACCCGGGAACGTGCTGCAGCAGTGTTTTTAAGTTACAAAGAAAAAAGGATCGAGCTGTGTTCTAGAGGTCGCTTTCAGAGCTTGACTTTGCTAAGGAGCAAAACAAACCCCCTAAATTTGCCGACATTACTTTAAGATAAAACAAAGACTATTTTATAACAATTTTTAAAAATGCTGTAAGAAAAGCAGTTCTCAATCACTATTTAGTTTTAGGCAGAAAATGAACTGCACGGTGCAGCACAGTGGTTAGCACTATCACTGCTCACAGGAACAAGTTCCTCAGTTCAATCCACTGGCTGGGTTCACATCTTCTTCTTGTGCCTGTATTGGTTCTCTCCAGGTATTCCAGCATCCCCCTCAATGCTCAGTGGGTTAGCTGGTAACTGTAAATGGTTGTGCCTCACTCAGTGCTGGCCCTGTGACAGAATCCCGACTGGACAGCTAGGATAAGCTCTAGCCCCTATGGATGGGTGTAATCTACACATTTATTTTTAGAAGGTTTAAAATAGGTCTTTAGGTAACACATTAATTTGCCTTTCTGTTTTGTTTTTTTTTTGTTTTTTTTTACAAAAAGCCCTGCAGGCAAACTTCTCCCATGTGCAGTCTTTCAAAACTGTATATAAACATAATTTTTCAGGCCCAGTGACTGAAGAAATCCTGATAACGAACAATATCAGGTTGTGTAATAGCCATGACACATGTTAGCATGCTAAACCTACCTGCAGACATAAATCATGCTTCAAGCGATCAGCTCTACAGCTGATGCCGTTGCTGCTCCTGTTAAGATCCTGCCAGGATACTTTTTTTTAATCCAGCCAAACTTGATTTACTTATTTCTAATGAGCATTACAACAAAGCTAGCCAGACTGATCTTGTTCCATACAATCTCCCTCTTGTCTGGTCGCCCATGCAGTTAAAAGTCATGTGTCTCTCCTCTGACTAGCCTGGTGACCCTCAGTTTCACTGTTCAATAATGAAAATGCTCAGTCAAGACTCAACATTTTACTTTGCTAAAGGGAAACTCCCCTGTGAAACCTTTCAACCTTTACTTAGACTGACTCTTAGGGTAAATGTGTATGCTTGGCTACAGGTATTACTGTTTACTTTGTAGATTTAAAGTCAGGAGAAGGAGAAGGAAAAGTGGCAGAGATGCACGGCTGCACTATTCAGTATGCAAGAAGAGCTACATTCACTGGGACCACAGAAAAGAAAGATGACAGTCAGGATTCTGCTTTCAGCACAGGCTTACCAAAAAAAAGAAAAAATTATCGTTGTGCACTGTATCTTCATTTTAAGCCATCTGCAATTCAAGAAATGTATCAAATAGAAACAGTTGATCCTAATTATCCTTTTATCAAAGAGGGAAAATAACCTCTGTGCTAAACAAACACTCAAAACAGGGTTGAAACTGAATGCGGTGCCTTTATCGCCTGCATAAACACACTAGCTTGCCAAAATCAGTCTTCGTTCTGCATTCAAAGAGAGACACCGCTTCAGCGCAGAGATATTCTGACTAAACACGAGCCGCTCATATTTGGAGAGCCGCGCTCGGCCGACACCTCTGACACGATCCTCAGCACGACGCGTGCTCTCTGTTTGATCAGCTGCGAGTAAGAAATTAAACGAATCAGCATATTTACTGAGACGAGGAAGAGAAAACAGGAAGCTGCGGATTGGGTGCTGATGGGGATAAGCGAGTCGGAGCACCACTGAGACGCTGACTGACTGAGAAGCGGGTGACCGCGCTGAAAAATGATAGGCATGATGGGAATTATGAAACGTGGCTGCCTGGCACGGGAGAGATCACATTCAGCGCTGTCTGTGAATGAAGTAATTAAGTAACTGTAACATTTGCTCCAACTTGGCAAAACATAGCCAATCAACTCACTCTGCCACATGACAGTACTACTACCACCACCTCTGCTTAACAGCTACCTGACAGGAACGTCTGCAAGTGCCAAGGGATGAAAGGAGGAGGAGAACGCACAAAAGCAGAAATGACAACATGCAATGAGGCACACTTTAGGAAACAGGAAGCAAGAACATTAAAGAGGTGATAAGGTCAAACTGATCAAGGGAAACAGCACGGCAAGATAAACAGGATGCTAGAAGAGGACAAACTATAAAACCATGCAACAGAGCAACAATTACAAATAAGGTGGTATGCAGAGACAGCAACAAATGAACAAAGGAAGAAAAAAAACTACATGGAGCTGCTAAAACTGCCTTACATATGATTACAAAACAGCTAATAAACTCAGTTTTAATTGGACGATATTATAAAGGTCATTGATAATCAGTTAAGTACCATGTCTGTTTTACATGTTTGTTACTTCTGTTACATTTAATAGATGAAAACTATCATATTTGGTAATACAGCTCCAGAAATTTTCATGGGTGAAAACAGGAAGAAGTTAATGGTTCTTAAAGAAAATCTAGAAAGTGAATACGAAATAAGATAACTGTGAAAGTTCATGTGTCTTCAGGGCTTGCAAAATTGCTAGCCCGACGTCCCGGAGCTAGCGATATCTCTGGTCGGGCGACCAAAATCTATCTCAGCCCCGCCCGTTGGGCTATATGATAACCCGACGGGTGGGGCTGAGATAGATTTTGGTCACCCGACCAGAGATATCGCTAGCTCCGGGACGTCGGGCTACCGATTTTGCGAGCCCTGGTCTTCAATGGTGAAAATGGAAGCAGGACAATGATGCTTGGTGAATGGTTTAAGAGAAAGTTTTTCCAGGGTTTGACATAGAGAACAGTTGATGATGATGAAGATGAGGGTGTCGGTGGCACAAGACAGAAGCACACACAAGCATCAGCAGTGCGATGACTCACACCCAGAGACCAACAGAGAGCCGTAAGATGGCAACGATGGGGAAGCTCACTGAGAGTTCAAGGAAAGGAGGGTCGGGGGATTCGTGAAGGGAAGCTCAAGATGTCCAGATTCTGACCAATCAAAGCGCTGGAAAAGAATATCCCGTACTCCCTACCTGGGGAGGCAGCGTCCCCATCGAGCAGGTTGTCGTCCTCGGTGGTGTGGAAGTCCATGATGACGCCGGCTCCATCCAACAGCTCCTCGTCGCTGCTGGCGCTGGCTATGCTGTTGTAGCTGTTCCTGCAGTAACCTCTGTGGTACAGCTGCTCCGACTCCATTTAGCAACGCGCCGGGACCCTGGGTGATAAGGAGGGGAGTGGTGGAGTTATACATATTGTGCTTGATTTAAGAGTCTACATGGTGAAGTGAGGCTATGAGGGGCACAGGTGAGCAGGGTGGTGTGTTAGCAGGTAAATAGCAACGATAGACGGGCACAACAAACACATCGGAATCAAATATAGCAATGCTTTGATGGTTGATACATTCACCGAATGGTCTATAGACCTGTGTGACTGGGGCTCGCAACTGGTCGAAGAATACCCATCATTACTTCATGACCAGTGGATGCCAAATGGTTGCAGACTGGTCTCTAGTCCAGTGTGAATGTAGACTTATTCACATGATCCTATACTGTCACACATCCAGACACGTCATGGGTCTGCAAGTACACTTTATCCCACCCCAAACAGAAAATTTTACCCTCTCTCTTTTTCATGCATCACACATACTTTTTTTTTTTTTATCTCCATCTGTATTAACTGAATAATATAAAAACAGATAACAAGATATTACACCATTTAATCTGTTGGCGTTTTGCAGAGCGTAGCTTTGATATAATAAAACTCCAACGTGATAAACAATCTGCAGCCATTAATTTCTTTCTGCAGACGAGAGGGATGAGACATCCATTCAGCTGAAAGATGAATGCAGGCTGACAGCGGGTAATGAGAAGAGAAAAATGCACGATGATGAAGATGATGATCAGCTCGTGACCCAAAGTGAACCCTTCATGGCAATGACGTGGCACAGCAACAAATCAGACCTGAGGCGCAGTGAGCAGAAGAAACCTCCAGCCTCTAACTGCAGAGATCAGTCCATCAATAAATCCCAGTGTTGGGGTTATTTTTCAGACTTAAATGGGTCATTTAACCACAAAACCCCCCCAAAACCTAGCAACCCTATATTACTTATTCTTAATGCTCGTCTAAAGTCTTTTTTCCCTTTTTGTGTAAAAGCTTTATTATGTTTTGTATGTCCAATGTTTCAAAGGTGTTTGGCATATGAATAAGAGACATTTCTTTATTTTTGTTTCTTAGCCTACTTGTTTTCTTCAGACAACACTAAAAATTTTAAATCTTAAGTATCTGATACACCAAGATGGCACCGAGTATGGCAGCCTCGTCGCGAGCTCCCCCAAGCAACAGCTACACTCTTATATTGTACATTTATTACTCTCAGATTTAGCCATTCTTATATTTTGCTTGTTTTATGTTATTGTATTTTTGCACAACTCTGTTGCTTGTGAAGCTCGCACACAAGAATTTCACTTGCATGTACTGTACCAGTGTACCTGCACATGTGACGTGACAATAAAAGTGATTTGGTGATTTATTTGGCAAAGATGATGCACCAAACCGAAGGCCCTTCCACCCGCAGCGCAGCCAAGTGAAGGTTATTTATAGACTGAGGGATTAAAATGACACATGGGTATCCTCTCCACAATGAGAGCACGATTATGATAATATTCCTGCTGGGGGAAAAATTACAGAGCCTGTTCAATGCCACTGCACGCCACCTGCTCTTACATCTCGCCCCCTTGTGGAAAAGTTGGAAACTACACCTCAATACGTAGCCACAAACGTGACTCAGGACCAAACCAAAAGTGATCCTGAGCAGGCCCCACACACGATGACAGTGCAGCGGGTCCTGAAGATTAAAGGTGACCTTCGGCTATTAATAGAAATGTGTACCTCGAAACATGATGAGCCACGCTGTAATGGGGAAAGATGGAATATCAGCAGCCTGGTGCTGAATAATGGAGGGTCTTTATTAATCAAGGATGCACAGGTGGCTCTATATTTATCCAATACACTTGTGAAAGGAGACCTGGGCTTAAAACAGACATTAGCTCTCTATATTTATATTCTACAGGAGCTAAACTTCCTACTCAGTCTGTGTTGTTAACTTTTTATTGAGACAAAAAAAAGAAGGAAAAAAAAGAGCAAGACAGAAAAGTAGCGTAGAGCTGAAACCTTCTGACCACTGCTGATTTCTGTGTGTGTGTGTGTGTGTGTGTGTGTTTTCCTGCTTGGATAACACTGACTGAATTATGGCCAGAAGTAAAACATGCTTAGTCAGCCCTGTAGTTCCTACGTTGCTTCACGCTAAAGTCGTTCATTTCCTGACGGGTGTTTCTCCACACAGTGCTTTTCTTCATATTACTTCCTGAAACCAGTTAAATTTAGACGTCAAGGTGCAAAACTCTGTTTTAAGATAAAAACAGCGGGGAAGGCACCGCTATTGTTCATCTATCTTCTCCTTGTCAGATTATATCTGCATAAAGTTTGAGAGTTTTCCCCCGCTCTGTTGCTTTTTCAGGATTATAACGAAGTTTTTTTTTTCTTCATTAAGTATTGGGATACTGGAACTCACTGTGGAACTCTACATTGACTTTTAAAATAACCATATGTCCATCAGTGATACAGATTCTGTCATTGGATCCAGATTGAATATAATAGTATAAAAGTAGACAGGGAAAAAGGGAATAGCGGGAGATCTAGCTTTCCACTGCAGGCCAGAGTCAAACTGGGCCTGTCACAATTAAGTGGCATCGTCCTTAAATTCGCCCCAAAAATGAAGCGCATCTTAACCTCTGCACACTGCACTGCTGAAAGTCTTTGTGTATGAGTCACAGCTGGTGGTCACAGCATGTTTTGAGGTTGTGTTAACAATGCAGTGAATTGTGTGGTCCACAGAAAGACACACACAACAGCTTTTTGAAAGAATAAATATAGATCAAATACAATCCTCTGCAAACATAAGTAACCTGGCTTTGTGACATATAAACAACAGAGAAATAATTAGCTGCCTCTGCAGTGAGCCTCTCATCAAGTAATCTCTCTCCTGTCTTGCTAGCCTTCATTCAACAGCACCATATGAGGTACTTCTCCACACCCTGCAGCGGTGGTTGCATTGAATTTTTTGTCACATTTGGCAACTGCTTCATTGTAACTGAGGCTACGTCCACACTAGCCCGGATAGATTTAAAAACGGCGTTTTCGTCTGAAAACGCTCCCCGCCCACACTAGCGTTTTCAGTCGTTTTCACAGAGTTGTGCGTCCACATTGAAACGGCCCAAAACGCTTATGTTTCAGTCCTGCGCATGCGCACAAGCGAGTGAGAATTAAAGAATTTGAAGAAAAGCTATCTGGAGCACGTACAAACTGATATTAATCTGTCAAAATTGAGAGCAATCAAAACAACTGCTGTATAATGCCCCCCCGCTATCTTTGTTTAATTGGTCAAATGACTGCATCACATGACTAAAATGTGTCATTGTTTTAGAAAGTCTGCATTTTCGAGTGTCCACACTGCGACGGGGCAGCTCCATTTTGAAATGAATGCGTTTTCGAGAGCGTTTTCAAAACGCTGCGTTTTTCCTTGGGGAAAATGCCGTCTCAGTGTGGACGGGGGGCCAAAACGGAGAGAAAACGAGAGAAACGTGTGGACGTAGCCTGTGATGATCAACTGGTCACCCAGAAGTGGAACATGCGACACGTGGCAACCTGTTTCCAACGATCGTGGTCTGCCTCAGATTGACTTCAATCATTCTCAGACAGATTGGTGAAGGCTTGCAGGGTGAGTGTCTGGTTTCAGGGTTTCTGCCTATGGCATTTGGCAGTTGAATCACTATCTGGCAGCACCTACCTCACGAGGCATCTATGTGAATTTCTTTAATGTTATTTTCTCCATATGTACAGCAGACGGCAACAGATCTGCAATTTTCAATTATTACTCATCACAATTAATAATTGTGCACTAATACACAATTTATCATCGTCTATCCTGCTCAGTTTGCATGATAAAATGCAAACTGATCAAAATGTATCAAATAAAAATGCTAAGTCATTAAATATCCCGTTCTTACCCACCCGCAGGAATCACACAAACATGTTTCTCATAACTGACCCCCTCCCTTCAGACGCTGTTCTGTAGTGAAAATCTCTCACCTCCAACAAACAAACGCTGACACTTGTTATGACAGCACACGACAGCCTTCTGCAAAGGCCAACGGTGGAGCTACAGAGCACTAATCCTCACTGGAACCAACTCCACAATGTGAGGAAAAAAGACAAGACAAACTTTCCCCGAGCCAACAATCACACTCATTCACTGTGAGAGGGGATTTCCCTTTGAGCTTTATCAAATCAGTACGGTCAGGAAATTCAATTCAGCCTATTTGCAGAAACAACCCTGAGGCAGAGATTGTTTTCTCTTCGCTGTTTGACCTCCAGTTACATAAAAACCGCCAAGATCTTGGATCCATACTCTGCCAATTCTGCCATTTAAATAAAGCGCACATTTAAGCACAGCAGGGGTGCTGACTCACGAAGCATCGCAAGCTAAGACAATAAAATGCACGCATGAGATGAACCACGCTGCTGCGTCTCTTAATGATGGACAGCTTCACTTCTAACTATCATATTTTCTTTTACTCAGCTCTGCTAGTGCCATGTGATAGCTATAATTATGACAGTCTGCAGTGTACTTGTTCAAGTTTCCCCTCTTTCTCTGCAACAGAGATCAAAACAATAATTACACCAGGGAGACTGGAGGGTGTTGATAATTTAGGAGTTGCAACCGAGCAACTCAGATTGCAGCTCCCTGTTTGAGGGTAAGCTGATAAGTGCGGCATAATCAGCAGCGCAGCAACAAAATGCTGCAGGGTCTGCTGATGTTATACAACTAGTTGAGCAGCGAGGGACCTTATCTTTCTTCAGCCGGTCACTATGGAGGTGTTGCCCAGGCGACTGTTGCTGAGATGTGACTCAGCTTTTTACCCTCCCTCTAACGGTCGGGCTCGTACCTCCTTCACAGAGAGGACTTGACATGCGTATCCATCATAGGCAGCGGGCGGTCAACATATGGATCGTTTTGTAGGGAAACATCCGATGTAGAGCAGCCCCAGCACAGCACGGGGCTTTCACTCATCATAATTAACAGCACTTCAGCAACAAGCGGCCAACTGCTCTGACTGTGTCACTGACACTGATGGCTGAAGGTGTGAAGTCATGCAGGGAAGTCAATTTGAGAAAATAACACACGCATATACAGCCAAACATGCACATATAATAAATGTAAGCAGTTATTAGTTTAATGAAACAGACGAGTATCATTTAATCAACTTATATCATCATTTTTCTGCCACTTTAGCACCAAAGTTACACCCAATAGAAATGATCGTTTCCAAAATGTTTTCTAATTATTTAACGAGCAGTCAAAGTAAAATGTAATAAGGGTAATACTTATAATAACACTACTACTATCAGTGATAATATATTTGATCAGATAGGCCGTAGTCAAACGGGGCTATAGACTGGTTGTGACCATCTGGCAACCACCAGCTACAAGTGGAAAAAGCTCCCCCAAAAAGCAAAGTGTATTCTCTCCCCAGTTGGCTAGTGTTGCTAAAAGTTGATAGCAGTGTCTGTGAAGACTGCTAAAGGCCCAGGCACATTGATCTAAAGACCAGTTGCAAAGAAGTGCTGCACTGAAGACCACCTTGTGATTGTGACTGTGTTGGTCAGTGGCAGGTGGCCTGGGTTGCTTGTGGTCTGCAGTGAGGACTCAGACTTGTCTGCAAACGCTCAATAGTTGCTCTACAAGCGGTTGAGAACCTGAGAAAGATGCAACACAAACTGCAAAATATTTGCCTTCAGAGTAAAAGCTGCACCTATGGAAACATGTTGGTTGCTGCAGGGAGGCACATCTTTACTTTGATGGTGAACATGTCAGCTGGGGAATACTCACTTTTCCCTAGAGACCGGTGGTTGCCAGAAAGTCACCAACCCGTCTCTAGGTCTGTGTGACTGGGTTTAACTTAAAGGCACAACGGTTCAAACTACATGTACCTAGTTTATAACATTAAATATGTACTTAGAAAACTATACGAAGTGGACAATGTGTTTGGCAGATGATTATAAAAAGTATGATTAATAATAATAAAGTTATTTATCTTATAGTGAGCTATAGACATAATCTGCACATCTATTTAAAATCTAAATTTTCAAACAGACCAGTGAAGACTGAAGCACAGCATTGAGAGTATTTGCAGTGTGACTCAGCAGACAAGGATAAACTAACAATAACCTAAAAATGTAAAAGTTAGACGTTATAAAACAAACAATTGTTTAAAAAAAAAAAGAGTAACGAAAAAGAAGATAGTTGTGAAGTTCGGGTTCTTCTGCCTGCCTGGCTAACAGCAAACACTCAGTTGTGTTTTGTATTAAAGAGGCGGTGCAGAACAGTCAGGAGGTGACTGCAGAGCCAATATTGGGACAATGAAAGGCTTTAACAGTAGAGTTAAACATACTTCCAAAACAAACTGGCAGCCGGTGCAGAGTCCTTAAAGCTGGTCTACTATGTTCACTTGTCTTTGCTCTTGCAGGAATTCGTGCTGCTCCATTTTGAACAAATTGAAATCTATTAAGTGGTATTCTGACTGATAACTGTTAAAAGGCCACAGCAGTAATCTAATTGAGAGGAAATAAAAGCATGAATAATAGCTTGACTGCCTCTAAAACTCAGTATTGATCGGGTCCCAGTTTCTCAAACGGTGGGAGCAGAATATGCATTTCTCCAAAGCGAGTTTTGTATCACAAAGAACAAATATGTGATTAAATAACAACAGATTAATACAGGTGCTGATAGCACAAGGACCACAGAGGACTTCTAATTTGTATTTATTTATTTAACCTTTATTTATACAAGTTGTCGTATTGAGATCCAATGTCTCATTTGCAAGAGCGACCTGTTCCAAACAAACAAATTAAAATTACCAATAAATAGCTAAATTTGTCTAATGTACACAGTCAAAATAAATTCTGTATGTACATACACATACACATTTCCAGTAACACTGATCAACTGACTGTCAGACTTTTTTTATATTAACACACAGATATATAACTGCCTAATGACTGCATTATAGGTTATTTTTAAGGTGGACAACTAAGTTTCTACATCAAGCTCTGCTTGCAGTGACTGTTATTGTGAAGTGGTGCTACATAAATAAACCCGAACTGGAACTGAACTGCATGTTGTTTACTACACAGCACGTCCACAGTGGCATATTGGTAGCTAGCAGGAGAGTTAACGTAGTGTGGAGGACTCTACCAGTAAAAGGTCGGCAGCTTGAGGGACTGCACTCCAACTACAGACAGTTTTTATTTATAAGTTCACTGAAGTATCAGTAAATCTTTAGCTTTAAAATAACTAAATTAATTGTCATCAACAACCGCAGGCCTCACTTTAAAAGAGATTGTATTTTGGTTACTGAATACACACACACACCGAAGTAACTTGACAGAAAAGTATATACTCAGCAGTCAAAAGCACTAATACTACTTCTATTACTGTCAATAACAATGAAAACAAGTCTTACTTAAAGACACAGGCTGTATTTTTCTTGTAAGGAAGAAGACAAAACTGAGACTTTGCAGGATTTGTAAATGTTCAACCAGTCTCAGGCAGTGTGTGTAATCTGACCTACAACATAGCAAGCAGCAAACCTTACAGACCGGGTCATAAGTGGATAGGAGAGAGAGAAACAGTTGAACGAGCTGCTTTGAGTGCTGATTAACCCAGCAGAGAGCAAATCAGATAAAGAGCATTGCAGCGCCTTTGATCTGACCTGTCTGTGTCTGCCAGGGTGGAAAAAGTGAAAGCGCCACAGATGCTGATTGTGCTGTGACGGGACTACCAGCTAATCATAAATCACACACACACACACACACACACACACACACACACGCACGCACACACACGCACGCACGCACGCACGCACGCACACACACGCACGCACGCACACACACACACACACACACACGCACACACCGGGTTTTTAAACAAAGATGGATATACAAGAGTAAGGGAACATCACCATGAGGTTATGCATAATATTAAGAATTTTTTCAATGTCAAGGTCACTTTGTCAACAAGTTAGTGTCAGAGCTACGTGAATAGAATAAAAGTGAATATTAATATGAATGCTGATCATGATCAGGCTCACTAATCACACAGAATATCTGAGTGTCTGCAGCATCCCAAATTTCACATCATGTGTTTGACATGATTTTTATAGGAGAAATGTTTAGCTGACTTAAAAGAAATCTAAAAGTATTATTACTGATTAGTATATATTGTAATTCCAGCTTTGTGAAAGTGGGGATTCACTGTTTTTGTGTTTATATTTATTTTGAATTCAGTCTTTTGAAGTGTTGAAAGTTGCTTAAAAACAGCATTCAACACTTCATTTGTGACGATCATTCGTTACAGTTCAGGAAGTTAAACACAACCAAAAACTGCATGATTTATCAACCATGCAATCGGTGGATTTCATAACTATATGTTCCTGACGAGAAACATTTTTAAGTATTTGAAAAATTCTATATTATATCCACTTAAAAATATTTTTCTACCAAACTTTTTTTTACTCATACACCATCAAGCCGGGATCTTTCCGTGTGGAGTTTGTGTTTGCGTGGGTTCTCTCCCTGGATACTCCGGCTTTCTCCTACAGTCTAAAGACATGCAGTTAGTGGGGTTAGGTTAACTGGTGCATCTAAATTGCCCATAGGTGTGAATGTGAGCAGTGATCATTATCAACTAAAACTGTTGACCTGTCCACGGTGTACCCCGCCTTTTGCCCTATGGTAACTGGGACAGGCTCCAGCCTTTCTCCATTGTGAAATGGTTGTACAGCATACATCTACATGCATATTTAATCCATCCATCCTCTTCCACATAGCCTTATCAGAGTCGCCTATCCCAGCTCTCCTAAGGCAGGGTACAGCCAGGACAGGTTGCCAGTCTGTCACAGGGCTAACACATAGAGACAGACAACCATTCACACTCATATTCACACCTATGGGCAATTTAGAATCACCAATTAACCTAACCCCACTAACTGCATGTCTTTGGACTGTGGGAGGAAGGATGATTGCCTGGAGAGAACCCACGCAGGCACAGAGAGAACATGCAAACTCCACACAGAAAGACACTGGCCCAATGGTGGAATTGAACTCAGGACCTTTTTGCTGTGAGGCAACAGTGCTAAACGCCGGGCTGCCACCATACATCTTTAATTTCTTTCAAAAACAAGAAAGAACAAGAAACTGACGCATCCAATTCTTGTTTTTGAATAATTTTAAATTTATTTAGAATTTTCTCTAATACACACAGTCAAAAGTATACATACACTCACTTAACTATTAATAAGTAGTGTTTTTCAACATTTTTATCTTGACTTGGCCAAGGTTTAATAACTTGTTGTTAGTGATCATGATCAACTAAAACTGGTCGTTTCTCTTCGTCAGCATTAAACATACCACATTAGTTGTGGTAGAATCATGCTCAGGAGCTGTTTTGCTGCCAGTGGTACTGGTATATTACACAAAGTGGAGGAATAATAATAAAGGAGAACTTCCTCCAAATTCTTCAACTTTACCTCAAATCAGCAGCAAGACAGATAAAACCTGGACACATTTGGGTGTCCAAACCGACAATGATCCCAAACACACTTCAGATCTGGTTTTGGATCGATCAGGCTAACATTAAGCTTCTGGAATGGCCTCCCCAAAGTCCTGACCTCAACCCTATTGAAAATTTGTGGACTGCGCCTAACAGCAGAGTCCATGCTAGCAAACCAACCAATTTAAATGGACTCCTTCTGCCAAGAAGAGTAGCCAATATTCAGAAGCTTGTTGATGACTACAAAAAGCATCGAGATGTGACTTGCTTAGGGACATTTAACCAAATACTAGTGGGAATGTATGCATATATTTCAGCTTTTACATATATATGTAATTTTGAATGGATTTGAGAAAATCGGAAGTAAATTCAAACTTGTGCACCAAGATTTGTTTTTAAACTCATTGCTGTATAATCATTCCAGCCTGGAAAAAGAACAGTTTAAAATCACCATAATATTTCTGCACATGATGAGTGTATTGGAATTCTGACCTGTATGGTTGTGATAAATAACAGCGACCACAATTATGACTTCATGCACATGACAGCATAATAGGTCAACTTCAAATGATCAAGGATACAAAAAAAACCCCCAAAAAAACTCCAGTTTCCCATCACAGAAAGCCTGAAAACGTTCACTTTTTGAAAGCTACTACTTTCAGTGATTTGGGGGCATTATGCCTGAAAAAAAATACTCCTCAGTTTTCAAATTTATTTTCCACTTTGTAGAAAACACCCCAGAGAAAACCTAATTTAATAACATTATACTGAATTATCTGGTGCACGAAAAGACAACAACACCACTGTAAAGATGCAGTGCTTGACCTGCAGACCAACTTTTTTAAAGTCCCTGACAGTTCGTTAGTAAGTGAGTTATAACTTAAAAATGCTCCTATATATGATATTAAACAAGGAAAAGCCAGCTTTCAGCTCCAGAGCTGGACAGGTACAGACGCACTGATGCTTCCTCGGCTCCAATGAGGAAAAACAACCCTGTCAGAGCCAGCATGGCAGAAACAGAATCGCACCGACAGTCCTTTCTCGCACCCACACGAGCTCGGCAGTTAGCCGCGCGTGCACTACTATTACATCTGCATTACAGGGCAAACAGGTCCAGAAAAAAACAACAACAAGACAACAACCCCTGCTAGACTCACCCTGAGCTGCAACCCGAGGGCCTGACTCCAGCAAACTGTTTGCAAAACACAGTGAAACGTGCAGCCAGGCTAACAGTAAATTTCCACTGAAGGGGCATCGACGCGGAGCCAGGCTAGTATCCACAGCTAGCTAGCAAACCCGCTAGCACCTGTTCGACAGTGAGGATGAGAAATGAAGCCAAGTTCACTGAATCTGACAGCTACAGGAGGACGGGTGGATGGACGGAGAGCTTCGGAGGATGAAACACACATCTCTGTTCTCCAGCACACAGCGGGCTAACCTTCACCTCAGCACACGCAAATGACAGCAAACGTACCTTCCTGATGCCTCAAATCCAGCTCGGACGCAGCAGTTCATCCTTTTCCTGAGCTGAAGCCGGGGTTTAGTTTCCTACGCCGAGGAGCTTGACATTCTCCTCATCCTGGTGGTGTTTTCCTTTTTTCAGTCCCATTCCTGTGTCAGTGACGTTCACTTCCTGTTCCCATCATATTCCAGCAGCAGCAGCGGCGGACATCGGCGGACAGCGGCTCCCACCCACCGTCTCTGTGATAGTACAGCAGCCTGGAAGCAGCCAGCTGATCAATTATTCATCCCACACTGCAACCGAACACACAGAGACGACCGAAGGCGCTGCTGCACAGACTTGTGTTGTTCGACTAACTCATCACGCAAAATTCAACCATTTCAATCAGTTTTTAGTTATGCAATGCAACGGATAAACCTGTGCACACTGTGAAATGTCCAAATTTGAGGAGTGTGCAGAAACATGGTTGTCCAAACTACTTCCACCAGAAACAGTCATCATTTCTGGCCAGTGGACCACTTGTTTGACAACCCTTTTCCATGGAAAGAAGTGAAGTTTCAATGACCTTTGACCATAAAAATCTAACCAGCTCATTTTTCAGTCTGAGTGAACTTTGTCCCAGATGTGAAGGAATTCCCCTGAGGCCTTCAAAAGAGCAAATCATGACACTGGGATGGGCGGACACACTATAATCGGACATAGTTAATGGAAAAAGTGGCAATTAAATCCACAAATAAAGCCTTAAATTAAGCTTGTTGACTAAAATTAAAATAAAACACAACTTTAAAGTAAGGTGTTTTTGTCTTTCTGTCAGTCTGTCTGGTTAAAGCCCCACTCACACTGGCCTAGGAGAATAGTTAGCCAACACCAATCACACCAATCCCTGGAGAAAAATATGTATTCCCTAACAGCAGCCATGTATATGATGAAAATAGGAATTTCAAGCTTTTAGAGGTTGCTGGAAGTTGCAACGATTTTCCGCTGTCAACTGTTCTTCAATAAAATACTGGGCTTCAATTAAGAAAAAAACAAACAACATACATTCATGTGTTCAAAACCAAAACTTTCTGAGAATAAAGGTGGGTTTTTTTCTTTCTTTTTTTTTTTTTACACCTCTTGAATGTGTTCATCCCGGTTCATTTAATTAATATTTGATTTTATTTGATTGTGTGTGTTTCTGGTTGCATGCAGGTTTTTATTGTGTGGTCACTTTGTCCTACAAAAATAAATAAGGCAAGAATATTACCCAAATATGAAGCAAAGATTTGTGGGTACACACATGGACCTGAAAACTACACCAACAAGCATTAAACCTTAGTGCATGACTGCTCGTATTAATATTCATATTTAGAGCTGTTATACATGTTTAACTGTATGCATAAGTTTCTTGCTGGAGCTGGGATTTTGACCCATCAGACAGAAACAAGTCATCACTGAAGAAAAGCAAAGACTCGTTTTTTTTTATTAGTGAACACAAGAAAACAAACAGTGTCATGTTTTTAGATAATTCACATTTTAATAAATTAACTGTGAAAAACAATTCAGTTTTAACCCCGCTGTTTCTCATCACATCTTTCACAATATCTTCTCTTACTGCAAGATTTTGCTTTCCTCCCTTCCTGTGCTCTTACTGGCCAACAGCTCCACCTATTGATGAGAAGGAGTAATGTCACTTACAGACTCGTGGGATGATTTTAGAATTATTTTCTTTATCGGAAGAGCTAAAAGGCTGTGAGTGAGCTTTAATAACTGGAAATAAGATGACCTACTACACTGATGACTCAGAGTTTAAATCAATAAATCTCAGATTTCTCCATCATGAGCAGAGAAAACTAATTTGAACTTCCTCAATTTCTGTCAACTACTGATGTAAAAACACTGACGGTTTCTTTCCACACAGGAAAGAAAAATTTCCACCACCTCGGTTTGTTGATTCTGAGCTCACAACGATGTCTTTTTTGATCTCCTATTAATGCTTGAAGTCTGAAGTGAAAAAAGACACCTTATTCTGCCGGCTGTTACAGACATCCTGATTTGTGGATCCATCCTTAAACACCTCTCACATTCCTCTCAGGTTTGAGACAGGCTGTGGTAGAAGGCATCATCTCTGCGGTGCTGCTGGACCGGCATGTTCCTCCTTGTGCTTCTCACTTTCCCCAGGTCCACCTCCACAAGCACCAAACCTGGCTTCTCCTCCCCGCAGTCACCCAGCACCTCGCCCCAGGGGTCCACGGCCAGGGCGTGTCCGTATGACGAGCGCTTCTCATGGTGGCGTCCAACTTGTGCCGCCGCCAGGACGAAGCACTGGGTCTCAATTGCCCGGGCACGTAGTAACACCTGAGTGTGAATGCATTTAAAGGAACATTTTTATGGACACTGTTGGTTTATATCTCACAGCAATCCAGCTGTCCTATAATGAGCCAGCTCACCTCCCAGTGAGCAGCTCCTGTGGCTACAGTAAAGGCTGACGGGTATGTCAGGATGTCAGCCCCGTGTCTCTGCAGGGCGACCGACAACTCAGGAAATCTTAGATCGTAGCAGATGCCCAAGCCCACCTGGATTAAGCACAGGGTCAGAAGAAACACAAAGTGCACGTGGCCACCTTAATGTTACTGCACTTAATCAGTGCTTTGGTGTTTCAAACACTGCAAATAATCATCTTTGAAGTAGTCCAAACAAGACCTTGTAGGATAAATAACCCTGACTTACTTTTGGTGGATATTTAACATCAAATGTTCAAAGAGAAACTTCAAGTTTCTGTGAAACCAGCGTAAAAACTGTAGTAAATATTGTTATTTCATTTACCTTTTTTCTCAGTTGTCATCTTTCCCTCATTTCCTCTCTGAGTTTCTTTTATCTTAACTGAACTCACCTGGCACACATGTAAGGACTGTAAAATAAAACCAGCTGCAGAATCACTGCTTTCTTTTGCATTCTGACTGGATTCCCATGATTATAGCAACCTTAGCTTACATTTAAACCCCTAAATGTTTAATCTAATAAGAGGAATTAAAATTAACTTGCACGTTTAAAATCCCTTAAAGTGACACCTTTCCGATTGGAGTCTGGACCGGGGCCACGAGGGAGGGTCCAGGAATGGTGAAAGCGCTTTCTTTGAGGGACACGCCTTTTTCTGGCAGCTCCACATCGAACAAGTGGGACTTCCTGTAGACTGAAACGATGTCACCTGTGGAGGAAACGACAGCGTGTCAGCGTGAATGAATTTGATTTATTTTAAAGGGGTTTTAAACAGAGACGGGGAGGGAGGGAGGGCAGACAGCGGAAAGCACCTCTATCGTTAATTATGATGTGACTGTTGTAGATCCGTCGGTCAGCCTCCCAGTCGTGTCCCCTCTCATGAAATCCTCCAAGAGACAACCACAACTCCAACTTACTGAAAGAAACAGCGATTTAAATACTTATCCACACGTTTCCAGCTGACTCCAGTTCATGCACACTATGAAACCAAGAGCACATTTTGCCTTAACAAGCTGATTTTACTAACATTGCATTTAAGCAGTTAGTGAGAACTTAATCTCTCCAGTGGGTTTCATTGTTGGCGCTGGATAAAAGAGCCTGAAGGCTGTGTGTTTACCTGGCCAGCTGAGTGTATCTTGAGATCGTGCCTCCTGCCAGGCTCTCTGACAGCGCCAGCGTCTCTTCTCTGCTGGATCCAATGTAGTCAAAGCCCTCAGGCAGGAAGACCATGCTGGCCCCTCGCTGCTTGGCTTCCTCCACCAGCTGTTTGCAGGCAGAGAAGTTGGCCTCTTTGTCAGGGGTGGCTGTCACCTGACAGACAGCGGCCAGCGGGTGAAGTGAGCCGGACATGCTGCGCAGAGAAGAGGTTGTTTTTCAGCTGCAGGCTGAAGAAAACATTCAGGTCAACCACCACCACAGCTGATCGTTAACTACTCTGTTATACAGTTACTGACTGCAGCTCACTGCACTCACTGTGGCTTTCAAGGACAGGTAGACATCTGTAAAACAAAACCTACAAATAAATCAGTATTTGAACCAACTCTTCAAGTTTCTATGCTCTTATTTGCTGACATAACCCGAAATTTGCAAATTCATGACACTTTGTTACAAAGGCTAGCTCACAGCTGTAAGAATAATCAGCAACAACATACCTGTTTTGCAGCCTGGTGTTGTGTCTCAAAGCTGGGAACGAGACCAGAAACTTTGCAGATGATCCCAAAACGCACCTGAGCGTCAACATCGGCCCCAGACACTGTCACCTTCCCTGATTGGGCGATTTTAGTATCATCATATAAACATTTACTTCAGTGTTCTGCTGTCCTCTTCAACAGGAAGAATTAAGGTTCATTCTTCTTCTCCTGTGAACTCAGACATAAAGCACAGCAGCGCCACCTAGTGGAGAGTCATCGTATTGGCCTGTGACTAACAGAATGCTAAAGAAGCACCCTGAGAGCGCAAATCTCCACCACGGCAGCTCACTATCTGAGCAGCATGAACTTTTAAGGTTAATCAAGTAATTTTATATATAAACATTTTGTTTTCTTTTTGCTCTATAGAGGTGTTTTAGGAAGTTGCCAAGTGGTTGCAGTAAAAACAAATTTTCAGGTCAACTTGAAAGAAAGGCAGATGTGGTCAAATGTGATATGATATATTTAACAGAAAATATAACGTCCAAAAATTGTCTTTCAACTGCTGCAGTTTCCACAGTTTTCACTCTACAGTCATCGTTTTACCCTCATTTCTCAAAGCTAAGGGATGTAAATGTTTAAAATTTGTGGATCCAAGTAGAGGATGAACCTTTTAACTGAAGCATAGAACATAAAAAACTAGATAGTGTTTTCAGTGAGGACTTTGTCTCAACAGCAGGGGAGACCCTACTTTTTAAACTGCTCATGTGACCACTTTATTGACATCAGGAACATAAAACACACACCGTTGTGTAGGACAAGTCCTCAGCACCCTCACGGTTATGGTCTTGATTTTGAAACTTTTGTTCAACAAATGTACGGAGGCAGATTTCACAGGGATTTGTCACAGTATTTGCTGCAGTCACACTGAAAGCTGTTGGCAGTTGTTTTCAGATGGTGAGAGAGAGAGAGAGAGAGACTCACTCTAACTAACTTGTGGCCACACTGGGCTGGCCAGGGAGGCACAGGGACCATGACACAGGCTTGTTTTTCATTGGCAGGTTGTTCTTCAGCAGACAGGTGGTTCATATCCGGGCAGTTACAGTCAGTTTTAGAATCTGTGGTGGATTGTCCCACAGTTCTACTCAACTAACCTAATTGAATGCCTCTGTTTTTAGTCTGTATAGTTTCACACGCACACAAACACACACACAGTTTAGACATTTAGAAATTTAAAATACATAATTCCAATCTTAAAGTGATATACAGTATATGAACTCTCATCAGCATTCACACCTCACTTTGAGGAAATGCATTCTCTAATTTTGTCATTTTTTGTGTATATTTATTGTTGTTTAGTGACTTTTATATATAGTGTCTACATTGTATGACTTGTACAGCACTCTGTTCAACTGAGTTTAAAATATGTAGGAATAAACTTTGACTTGACCTGACATACTGCTGCTGTTATGCTTCATGACATAGTCTACAAAATGATAAGTCAGTGGAGTTCAAATACATTGCTGTTTGTGAGAAAACTTAGCCCCCTATAAGTACTGCTTTTGGTCTGTCTGAAAATTCACAGTCTAGGGTGAAATGAAGAAGAATAGAGCAAGGAAGTCTCTGTCTCTCTCACTCTCTCTCTCTCTCTCAAAGTAGATGAACCCAACCCCCAACTATCTCATTAGGAAAATGACCTTTCCTAAACACTAAGACATACAGAATTCAAACCAGGAACCCGTGTGTGTCAGAGCTGCCTTCCGCCTCTACCATTAAATCCAGTGTTAAGCTTTTTCCTCTATCAAGCAAAAGGAGTAACAGAGGCACTTTTTAAACTGATTTCTTGGTCAGGTTTAATGTTACTGACAGAAAATCCCCACATGTACACATCGGTAACATCCATTTGTGCTTGTATCAGTACAAGTTTTTCACTGGGAGTTAGTTTTTACATGGCAGTGTCTTATTTTAGGGTTCCTCAGGAGAGTCTTTTGTACATCTCTTAGTGTCACTCTCCTGAAAGGGGAGAGCAGTCACACTCTTTGACACTGTAAGGAAGAGGATTCCCTTGCTGTTATTTATTATAATCGCTATAGCACTTTAGGAGCACAACTTTCACTTTATTAAAAGCACCTTATCTAGCACTTTATTTAGCGTCACAATTTAAGCATAGATTTGCACACGAAGAACATTTGCACACAAGAAGTTTAATTATTTATTGAATATTTATTATGTATTTTAAAATAAGTTGGTAGCCTTTGTTTCAGGTCCTGCACAGCTGCTTCTCATCAAGAAATGTGGTGGTGTCTGTGAGGAGAAAGGAATGATGATTGTGAGAAAATAAGGTTTACGAGTAAGAAGAACTAGTGATGGGTCCTGCAACACTGACGCATGTATCAAGCTCACCTAGCGAAGCCTGTATCGGTGCGTGCGTCGCTTTAAGAAAAAGTCACGTGAGCGATACAGCGGCTGTATCGCTCATTGCCAACACGTCAAACTGTGTTTAAAAGGTACCGCATCCGCATCTGCCAACGGAATGAGTCGCCACCAAAAAAACCCCCACAAAATTACTTTGGCAAAGATAAAAAAAAAAAATACACATCTCTCCATAACAAAACGGAGCCCGAAAAAAAAGAAATGTTTCTGCTGTGTGGGATCATTTTGATCTTTTAACTGCAAATAAGGTAATAGTTTGTCTTTCTTTGTTTCAGTGTAATCTATCAGAATAGAAAAAACAGCAATGTGACTTGAAGTGTAAATTATTTATTTCATTTTATGCAGGTTAAATGTCGCATCTGTTCTGCAGAGCTTTCTTACACAAACAAAAGCACCTCCTCAGTGTTCAGGCATTACAGAGCCAAACATGAAAATGAGGAGACAAACACACCGAGAATGAACACAGGTAGGCCTATATAGACACTGAACAGCTTTATCATCATTTTTTTATTAATATAACATGCAGTAGTAGATTTTAAACATGCAGTAGTCAAACCCCTGATAAAAAACCCTGCTCTTGATCCTACGGTTCTTGCAAATTACAGGCCTATCTCCAAACTACCTTTTCTTTACAAAATTCTTGAAAAGGTAGTTTACAGCCAAATGATGGCCTTCCTGGAAAAGCAAAATGTGTTAGAGGTTTTCCAATCTGGTTTTAAACCCTTTCATAGCACTGAATCAGCCCTTTTAAAAGTTTTTAATGACATATTTTTAGCTAATGACGCTGGGGACTGTGTTGTTCTTGTGCTTTTAGATTTGACAGCTGCGTTTGATACCGTGGGTTATGCCATTTTATTCTCTCGTTTGGAGCACTGGGTGGGCATTAGGGGCACAGCACTGGAGTGGTTCAGGTCCTACTTGGCGGGGCGAACTTTTTGTGTCAGCCTTGGTGACTATGTGTCGTCCTCTGCTCCCCTCTTGTGTGGTGTCCCACAAGGCACAGTTCTAGGCCCCCTCCTCTTCTCTTTATATCTGCTTCCTCTTGGTTCTGTACTGAGAAAGCACGGCATTGCTTTCCACTTTTATGCTGATGACTGTCAGATCTATGCCCCTCTAAAGAAAAAAGGCAGATACCTTACACAGCCATTACTTCAGTGTCTCGATGACATTAAGGCTTGGATGTCTGTTAACTTTTTAAAATTCAATGATAAAAAGACAGAGGTGATGGTTTTTGGTAGCCCCACTGAGACCCCCAATGTGTATTTAGATTCCCTGGCCCAGTATGTTAAGCCAACTGTCACAAACCTGGGGGTCAAAGTGGACTGTGATCTGAAGTTTAATAATCAAATTAAGGCAGTGGTAAAATCTAGCTTCTTACACCTCAGGCAGCTGGCAAAAATAAAGCCAATTCTTTCACGGCAGCACTTTGAGACAGTGATCCACGCCCACTCGGCTGGATTACTGTAATGCACTTTATATTGGGGTCAGCGCATCATATATTAGTCATCTACAGAGGGTGCAAAATGCCGCAGCTCGTCTTTTAACTGGCACTCGAAAGTTTGAGCACATTTCCCCTGTTTTAGCTTCACTTCACTGGCTGCCCATTTCTTTTAGGATTCATTTTATTTTAAAATTCTTTTATTTGCTTTTAAAGCTCTCCATGGCCTCGCCCCATCTTATCTCTCTGAGCTGCTACAGCCACCCGCTCTCTCAGGTCAGCTGCTCCTGAATATACCCAGGACTGGGCGTAAACTTAGAGGAGATCGTGCTTTTGCTGTAGCAGCTCCAAAACAGTGGAACGAGCTTCCTTTATAGATTAGACAGGCCAGTTCTTTATCTGTTTTTAAGTCACTCTTGAAAACCCTCCTCTTTACCCTGGCCTTTGACACCACATGAGATGTTCGTTTTTATTTTTATTTCTGTGGTTTTTAGGTGATTCGATGCTGTTTTATCTTGTTTTTGTTTTAATATAGGGCTGTTTTAATTTGATGTTTTATTTATTTATTTTGCTGTTTTCTGTTATTCTATTGTTTTAACTTATTTTCTGTACAGCACTTTGTTCCTGTGCTGGGTATTTTAAAGTGCTTTATAAATAAAATTGGATTGGATGTGATTTATTATTTTGAAATCAAGCATCTAGGAAGACTGTTCTGGACCAGGCAGTCCTGAATTTTATTATAAAGGGCTGCCAACCCCTTAGTATTGTGGAAAGTGTCAGACAGAAAAATTCCAAGATCAGAAGATCCTTTAACGTACTGGGGGAATAGGAAGATATCTTATCAGAACCTTTTCCACCTGGCTTTACAGCTTTTGTGTACCCCAGCTTCATCTGTGCCTGTGACTTTTCCAAAGCTGGGGAAATGGTGTAAAAAAACAAACAAACAAACAAAAAAAACCCCAATAGACTGAATGCAAAAACATTGGATAAACTTATTTTTCTGAATCGAAATTTATAATAAACTCTGAGTCAAATGGGTAATATTACATTCACAATACTTTCATTTTAATTTTCACTTAATGTCATTCACAATATATTTTAAAGATGTCTACAATATTTGCAATGTAAAAGATATAAAATGATTCCATGGAAAGTACAATACCTTACAGTGTACAAGTATGACTATAGGTCATTGAATCAGTGTCTGTTGTGAGTCTCAAGTAAGTTGCCTGCAATGATATTTAAGGTCCAGCAGGTGTCAGAATGGAGCAAAACAGCAACACTGTGTCGACACAGTTTGGGGAATGTGCTGAAAAGCTTCACGAGGCCTCATCTACTCATCACTAAGGAGAACTAATGCAAATGTGTGTGTGAAAAATCTAGGAATAAAGGTAGTGCAAAGAAGTGATTGTAAGATGTGATTACTCACCGTTCTTTCCTGTGCTCTCTCCAAGGTGTTTGGGCAAATGTTTCCCTTGAGGTCCAGACATCATTTAAAGGTTCCGGGAGAGACCATGGGTTAAGGGAGTATGGGGAATCTTTTGTGCTTGGGTTTTTATAATAATGGGTTTGGTGTAAGATTAAAGTTTAAAATATTTATTAATATGAAAATGTGAAATGTATGTATATATTTATTTATTTAAATTGATGTATTGTATGTGGTGGAAGGTTGGGATTTAAGAACTTACCTGTGAGTGGAATAATGGTTTAGTCTGTGACAGCTGAAGGTATTTAAGGCTGCCAGTTATCATTAGACATTGATTGTTGTGCTGTGAATAAACTTGACATGGGAATTATTTGAGAGGAGAGCTGCATGAAAAACAAATACTTTTTGTTCCATAATCTTTGACTTGGTCTGCCTCACTGTGATTCCAGCCACTAAGGGCAGCCCTGTTACAGACACCCACATCTGAATAACACTCCATTTTGATAGTGGAGGTTCTCAGCGTGTATAGAAATGAGCTCATCCTTATATTGATTAATCTGTGTCGCCTGCTTCAATCGGTTGACGATTCCACTGAAACGCTACATCCAGATGAACAGAATCAACTTTTTGGGAAAAACGTATGTGCTGTAACTGTGTAACATGATTTATAAGCTTAAGCTTAAACCTTTCCCCAAACCAATGTTGTTGTTGTGTTTTTTTTTTTTAATATAGTGCATAATTTTAGTATTCTTATCTCTTTTAAATTTATTAATGAGAGATTATGATATTGAGTAGCTGAACATTGAATCTCGTTGCATTTGTGTACAGTTAGAATATGGTCACATATATTTTTCATCTCTGTTTACAAGTTTCTGGATTTCTTTTTTTGACTGACTTTCTTTTTCCATGTTTGGCAATGTTCGCATTCTGTTTAACTTGTTGCTTTTTTAAGAAGTGGTGCAGACTAATGAAGCAGTCTAGACAAAAGTTACAAATAGTTATTTGAAATAAAAGTTGCTTGTTTAAAACAAATTACTGAAGGATTCATTGTGAATGAGTTTATTATCTTAATAAAGTTGCAGCTCGGCTTTTCTGTCATTGTTTTGTTTAGATGGGGCGTGAAAATATTTCTTCCTGCAATGTGGGGAATGATGTAAAAAGTTTGAGAACTACTGGTCTGAATAATATTTTGATTTTTTGCAGGACGATTGAAGAACATAAGGTCCACTTACAGTGGCTTGCAAAAGTATTCGGCCCCCTTGAGCTTTTCCACATTTTGTCACATTACAGCCACAAACATGAATCAATTTTATTGGAATTCCACGTGAAAGATCAATACAAAGTGGTGTAAATGTGAGAAGTGGAACGAAAATCATACATGATTCCAAACATTTGCTACAAATAAATAACTGAAAAGTGGGGTGTGCGTAATTATTCAGCCCCCTGAATTAATACTTTGTAGAACCACCTTTTGCTGCAATTACAGCTGCCAGTCTTTTAGGGTATGTCTCTACCAGCTTTGCACATCTACAGACTGAAATTCTTGCCCATTCTTCTTTGCAAAACAGCTCCAGCTCAGTCAGATTAGATGGACAGTGTTTGTGAACAGCAGTTTTCAGATCTTGCCATAGATTCTCGATTGGATTTAGACACCAGACAGGTCAGGGATAAAGTTATTGAGAAATTTAAAGCAGGCTTACGCTACAAAAAGATTTCCCAAGCCTTGAACATCCCACAGAGCACTGTTCAAGCGATAATTCAGAAATGGAAGGAGTCTGGCACAACTGTAAACCTACCAAGACAAGGCCGTCCACCTAAACTCACAGGCCGAACAAGGAGAGCACTGATCAGAAATGCAGCCAAGAGGCCCATGGTGACTCTGGATGAGCTGCAGAGATCTACAGCTCAGGTGGGGGAATCTGTCCATAGGACAACTATTAGTCGTGCACTGCACAAAGTTGGCCTTTATGGAAGAGTGGCAAGAAGAAAGCCATTGTTAACAGAAACCATAAGAAGTCCCGTTTGCAGTTCGCCACAAGCCATGTGGGGGACACAGCAAACATGTGGAAGAAGGTGCTCTGGCATTTGCAAAAATGCAACTTTTTGGCCAAAATGCAAAACACTATGTGTGGCGGAGAACTAACACTGCACATCACTCTGAACACACCATCCCCACTGTCATGTATGGTGGTGGCAGCATCATGCCTTGGGGGTGCTTCTCTTCAGCAGGGACAGGGAAGCTGGTCAGAGTTGATGGGAAGATGGATGGAGCCAAATACAGGACAGTCTTGGAAGAAAACCTCTGCAAAAGAGGTTTTCCTCTTTTGCAGAGACCCTAAACATAAAGCCAGGGCAACAATGGAACAGTTTAAAACAAAACACATCCATGTGTTAGAATGGCCCAGTCAAAGTCCAGATCTAAATCCAATCGAGAATCTGTGGCAAGATCTGAAAAGTGCTGTTCACAAACGCTGTCCATCTAATCTGACTGAGCTGGAGCTGTTTTGCAAAGAAGAATGGGCAAGAATTTCAGTCTGTAGATGTGCAAAGCTGGTAGAGACATACCCTAAAACAGCGGTCCCCAACCTTTTTGGCGCCACGGACCGGTTTATGCCCGACAATATTTTCATGGACCGGCCTTTAAGGTGTCGTGGGTAAATACAACAAAATAAAACTAGCACCGGTACCGAAAAAAAGAAGATTCATTCATAACACACGTGAAAAGACCAAGGAAAACCGAGTAAACGATAAAAACGATAACAAAATAACGCTGAAAGCCGATAAAAACCCTGAAAACTATACATTTCACACCTGAGCCTCAACTCTCGCGGCCCGGTACCAAACGACTCACGGACCGGTACCGGTCCGAGGCCCGGGGGTTGGGGACCGCTGATTAAGAGGACCCGAGGGAAGCTCGGAAAGCTAAGCAGAAGTTATTTGGAGAGGAGAGTGACTGCCGTTGGTTGAAAAGAGAGGTAAAAAAAAACTTCAGTGGTGTGGAAACATTATGGGTTCGCGGAATCAGACGTGGATCAAGTAGACATAGTGTGTAAACTTTGCTACAGTGTCGTAGCTGCACCACAGAGCAACACTGCAAAGTTCACTAAACATAGATGTTTACATTTTTCATTTATTTTTTATATTGCAAATATCAGTAGGGATGGGTATCGTTTAGGTTTTATCCGATACCGGTGCCAAACCGGTACTTTTAAAACGGTGCTGGTGCTTAAACGGTGCTCAAACCGGTGCTTAAAGAATGGAGAACACAAAATTGGTCCAAAAACCTCTCATGTTCAGCTGTTTTTTTGTAAAAAGATAACAATGTTAGCCTTTTCTGCAGCTATGGGGCAAATATGGTATCACTCTTGGCTGGAAGCAGTGCTTAAACAATGGAAAAAACACAAACTTTGTCCAAAAACCTCTCATGTTTAGCTGTTTCCCACTTTTTCTTTGGTCATTTTAGCCTTTTTGGCCAGGGTGAAGGGAGTATCTGCCATCAAACAAGAAGACAGCCGCATGTAACTACGACGGTGTTTGCTAGTTCACCTTACATGCATTAATGTAATAACGTGGTTAGCCTACTCAACGTAAATTACACATGAACAACATTAAGCTACTCACGCAGAGAAGAACGGCTGCTGCTGCCATCATCATCCGTCATCATTTCTGCTACACTGGCAGGGCTACGGCTACACCCGCAGTAGATGTGCACGGTGTGAGGTCTCGCAGCAAGCTATCAAATACGGCGCATTTCTCGGCTTTAAAAAAAAACCGCTATGCGTCGCCAGGTGTTTCATTCGATTTGAGGTGTTAACTCCTTTGACAGTATCACAGTATCATCTTAAAGCACTTGTTGCAGGCTGCTGAGTTTGCATATTTTGCTGTGAAGTACAGCCAGACTTTTGACTGCTTAGCCTTGGGCATTTTAATCTGTAGCTCTGCTCTAAAAGAACGTACGTACCTGGACCCGCCCACTATCCTCGGAAACGTAAAATGATTGGCTAGAATTCAAAGTGTATCACATCTCAGGAAAAAAAAAAGCACTGAAATAAAGCACCGAAATGTGCGCTGCTTTTCGGTCTGGTTACTACCGTTTATGTCAGAACTGGTGCCATCATGGCACCGGATACTGGTACCCATCCCTAGTTATCAGTATTTGCACACTATTTTATATTATTTTTTGACAATCTTTAAAATCATTATTCAATACATTGTTATTGTTAAATAAATATCGTCAAATAATTGAGATCTCAATTTCAGTGAAAATAATCGTGATTATCATTTTTGCCATAATCGAGCAGCCCTACCAGCTGTCTCGGTGGAGTTGAATAAACTCGGCCGTCTGCTCCTTGCTATCTAAAATATAACAGGACACTGGAGTAAATTCTCGATCATCTCATACTTCTGTTTAATCAGTTTTCTGTTTGACGTTTATTCAGCTGTAATCTTAGCCAAACTGATTTACTCACCAACAAATAAAACACTGAAACAAGCCAAACAATAACATTTTTAAGTTATCTAAGTGGCTTATATATCATGTTTAACCTGAGTAACGAAAGACTGCGGGGGTCTGGAAACAATGTGACGGGAGTTCACTGTTCTCGCCGGCTCGAGTTAGCCGGTCAGCTATCAATGTAGTGGGTAACAAACATCTCCGAAAACGTTGGAGCATGAATTTGGACACCCCGTCTGATAGAGCTGCCTCTGAAACGTTATTAGTCTCAGAATGAGCTGGCAGGAAAAAACAAACAGATTGTGGAAAGGAGGATGCGACAAAGCAAAGTAAGACTGAGACAATAAACAATCATACACAGGATAACAAGAGGGTGGAAACAGGTGGGAACACAGCTGGAGATAACCTAATGACTAAGGATTATGCAAAAGACACACAAGACAGGGAAGAACAGACAGCAAGAGAAAGAATGCAAAAACAGAAACCCCAACTTGAGACAAAGACAGAAGGTTAAACACATAAGAAGACAGAGATCAGACAGACACGGGGACACAGCTGAAGAAACAGAAAAGAGTAACAGAACAGTAACTATTTAGCAATAGTTTCCAACTGCAGGTACACTTGCATGTAAGATTCTGGTTTCCTTATTTGGTAAGGAATGTTCACTTCCTGCCTTTATGGTTTCACCTATGCTTGAATTTGGTGCACCGTTAAAGGAGTTGAGCCATATATGGGGTGAGGAGAGATAACCCTTTTTGTGACTAGAGATGTTGTTAAACGGTTGTAACCACATATAGCTAGCAGGAAGTCACATATACAGAGACACACATACACGCACTCACATGTTTGCACGTGCATGCACACACAGTGCCTTAGCTTTTACAACACACCATATGGGTTTTACAATGGGGGGTTGTGTAACTGTTTTCAATCAATAAAATGGCCTCAACTAGAGCATAATCAGAGAAGATGAACTTTACATCAGATATGTTACAAGCTTATAAATTTGTAACAAACAAGGGTTTCTTTTGTTTCATTCTCATTTTTGACCTTGATTATGATTCTGAATTTTATTGATTAATTTCTGTATAGAGATTTTCTTTCATCTGCAGAAAATATCTGTGCACTAAATCATCTGAGGCAGTTTGCTCTCAAAAACTTAACAGGAAGTCCCATGATCCTGAGTAAAAGTGAAAGTGTTCTAACGGTACGAAAAGGGGGTGGTCAGAACCCTCCCTGCACCACACTGGCTCAGAGATGGAGAAAAGGTGATTTATCTACAGTAACAGGACAGCAGTCTTACTGAAAAGCAGGAAAGCATTTAAACAGACACTACAAAGAGATTTACATGTAAATACATATTGAAAGGCACTAAAAACTAGAAAAAAATCAGATGTAAAGATGCTAAGTGAAAATGAAAGTGTTCCTCTAACGGCATAAGGGGATTATCCTGTTATCTACAGCAGGAAACAGGAAAGCAATCATACTGCCGATGGTGCACAAGCTGGAAAAAAATTGATGACATTTTCAAACAATAAAAACTAAACTGAAACAAGAAGTCCAGTCTGTAAACTAAATGAAACTAAAGAGAATTAAAATCAAAAGTTGCTTCTTTATGAGGATTTTAACTGTTAAACGGAATTTCCCCACATAAGAGAGCACTAAGTGTGTGTGTTTGGTTGTGTGTGTGTATGTGGGATATAACCAGTTATTGCTATTCTCATATTTGAGCTTGGTTATAACCCTGAATTTTGTTTTTGAATTCCAAGATAATCTACATGTTATATGATTAGTTTGATAACTTCAACCATTCACTTTCTAACAAATTGTCTTTAATCTGCAGAAAACATTTTTGCACTAATTTCCTGAGTAAAGGTGAAAGTGTTCAAAAGAAGCAGATCAGAATCCCCGCCTGCTGGTACTGTAACTTCTGCATGTGTGTCCACGGACATGGTGGACCGGCGTGTCTATTACGTGCTCTTCTGTGATATTGGATTTCTCATTTTGAGCACAGAACGAACATGCAGCCTCAGTCTCAGACATCCTTAATGAGAGATGGCGACTGTTGGAGTGATTTTGTTAAAAGTTGCCATTGTTGTGCTTAAAGTTGTAAACCTTGTCTTGAACTGCATGTTTAGATATTTCTATGTTCCTCCCTTACATGTAGGATGTTGGTGGAAGCTATTTAGCAATAGTTTCCAACTGCAGGTACACTTGCATGTAAGATTCTGGTTTCCTTATTTGGTAAGGAATGTTCACTTCCTGCCTTTATGGTTTCACCTATGCTTGAATTTGGTGCACCGTTAAAGGAGTTGAGCCATATATGGGGTGAGGAGAGATAACCCTTTTTGTGACTAGAGATGTTGTTAAACGGTTGTAACCACATATAGCTAGCAGGAAGTCACATATACAGAGACACACATACACGCACTCACATGTTTGCACGTGCATGCACACACAGTGCCTTAGCTTTTCAACACACCATATGGGTTTTACAATGGGGGGTTGTGTAACTGTTTTCAATCAATAAACTAGCCTCAACTAGAACATAATCAGAGAAGATGAACTTTACATCAGATATGTTACAAGCTTATAAATTTGAGGCTGTGAGGGGAGGCTGAAGTTTGGAGCTGGCTGAGTTCGGGTAAAGACCTTGGAACTCTGAAATTCCGACCAGGCTTCCTTTGCTCAACTAAAAACCGATTGAGCTCTGGTTGTTTTGCTTTTGTTCACGGTGATAAGTCTCTCAGCTAGCGAGGCCTGCGAGCCCAGACCTAACAGCCACCAAAGCAGGCGTTGTAGGAAGGAGATGGTGCGATTTCTATTGGGGTGACAATGAACAGCAGTATAGGCCCAATGTATAACCTGAAAACAGACACTTCAGGGAACAAAAAGACAGTTAGGTGGTCAATTACCTGGGTCAGGCTCATTTCTCTGGGTGTTTTTGACCAGTGGGTTAATCTCCCAAGTCAGTGAGCTGATGACGCAGGAAGGTGGAAGGACTCTGGCACCCTCGGAGGTGGTTTTAGAGGTGAAAAATTGATGGGAGAGGACTGGTTTCACATTGTGGGATCCAGATCTGTAGGTGATAGCTAGGTTAAATCTAGTGGTGAAATTGGCCCACCTGGCATAGCGTCATATGTCATAATTACATCCTGTGGGAGAGAGAGAGCAGGAGAGGAAGGCAGGGGATACATTAAATCTTCTCTTTGAGAGCATGGCACCAACTCCTGAATAAAAGGCATCCACCTCCAAAATGAACTGCTGTGAAGGATCTCAACAAGCGCAGTGCATATTTTAGTTCTTAATTGTTGTTGTTGTTTGTGTGTGTGTGTGTGTGTGTGTGTTTTACAAGAACTAGACCAATTTCAATATGCTAGCCCACTGGAATGGCCAGTAGTTGGGCTTTTGCACAGTGAAAAAACTGCTCTACAGTTGGAGTTTCACTAAACTCCCACTTGTTAAATTTCTAGTATAGCCAAGAAAAAAAGAGGTGGCTACGACCAGTGCAAAGGTCCTGTTAAGCCAACACAATATAACAAATTCTCATGTGATAAGTTTGTAATATGTCTAATGTGTCTCCAAGTACATTAAAACTATCACGCAAAACTGGGTTTATGAACCTTAACTGCAGTTACAAACACAGGCCTACATCAAGCTAAGAGTGAGGAAAACTTTGACTAAAACATTTGGCTGCTACCAGCACCATTTCCTCCAAATGATTTTAGAGCACATAGCTCAGAGCCACTGCAACCTCTATACATCTCAAAAATTAAACCCTTAATCTTACCCCTCTAAGAAGAAAGTGGGTTAGGCCACACAGAAACAGTAATCGTAGTCTTACTTATTGCACACTATTTAAATTAAACTTTTGAAGCACATTACACAGCTGCGCAGCATTATTTTTGTGTTCGCATGTTTGTGTGGAACATAAAGTTATTGTAATTCTCATGTTTACGCTTCACTGAAAGGGCGTTTAGAATTCCCCCTGCGCTACACTGCCTTATGAAAATAAGTGAGGCACTAAACCCCTTTACAAGAAATCACATGATCTTGAGTGAAAATGAAAGTGTTCATCTAATAGTATAAAAGGGGTGGTCAGAATCCCTGCTGCACTACAGTATAAGAAGAATTCAAAGGAAGTGTCTTATCTACAGAAATAAGAAAACAGTCTTACTGCCAGTCTTAGTGCAGAAGCAGAAAAGGTTAGATGGATAGATCTCTTCTGTAACGGTAGGTTGTTTAATGCTTCCCCCCCCCCCCTATTCTTTGTGCAGTTTGATTTATGATTTGATATTGAACCGTAAAGCAGGTGGTGATAAAATTGCATTGGGTGCATTTTTATGTTGCAAACGATTTATTTCCACGGCTCCTAACAACAGTTTAAAAAACTATGTAAAAAAAATATTATTTTTTTCACATCTAGTTTTATTTTTTAAGTTTATTTTTAGTTAAATATAATGACCTCTGTGTGTCCTTTCATTTTCACCCTGTTTAATTTTTTAAAATAAGGTATTTAATCTGCAGAAAACATTTGTGCACTAAATCATCTGAGTTAAATTACTGTCAAATCTGTACAAGCTGGGGCGGATCTAGAGAAATTTTCTTAGGGTGGCATGTGGGTGGCAAAGAAATCAAATGCGGTGGCAAAATCGAAGCCTTTTTTTTTCAAACACATATGCAGGTGGTTACATAGGGTTAAATGATTCAAATGCAGTAAGTATACATGTTTTTCATATAAATATAGTCTAGAACTTAATTATTGTCTGTAGCCCATATAATTACACACTGTAGTTACATAAAACATGTGAGTTTTGATTCTATGTACTGTATAGCCTGTATAATAAGTAAATATGTAGCCCAATAAGTATAAAATCCGGAAAGCTACACAACATGGGGCGGTTCATTTACAAACACAAGTCTAACATAAATTTCACACTGTTTTTTGTTAGAAAACAATCACATTGTTACAGCTCAAATTACACAAAATGTCAGAAATCTGCACTGTCATGAACAAAAATTTAAACCAAATTTTTCATGATTTGTTGTTAACCCACTGAGGTCTGAAATACAACCAGCCATTTTTGACTCCTTTTGAGTTTACGTTTGTATTTCACCCTCAAATTGTTTCATTTTATTTTTCCCCCTTGCCTTGTTTGGTATCATTCTTTTCAGCTCAACTGAATTTAGTTGTTTTGACTGACATACTGCATTAGTATTACTGATCTGAAATCACACAAAGAACTTAAAAATCCTATTAGTAATTTTTACTGTAAAAAAAAAACAGTCAATTTTTATAACTTGAAATGCAAATATAAATTGTACATTTTGTAAACATATACAGCTATTTATCTAAAAATGCAGCCAATACACCTGCCGTTTTTTCATTTTGTACAACATTTTAAAAATATTACTAAAACTAAAATGAGAGAACAATCAGGTGTTGCAATAAGATGCCCCACAAATGATGTGTGCCAGTAAAAAAAAAAAGTTTGTCCACCAAAAGACAGAGGAGAACAGCACAGAGATAAGCCTGCAGGCCTGACAACAGGTAGTGTATCACTCCGCTGGTTTCCTACTTAGTGACAGTGTTTACATTGCAAATGTGCCTTAGTGACATTCATTAGTGCCCTCACTGACACACAAAACAAAACGACTACACAACAGAACAACTACACAAGACAACACAACACACTAAGTATACACTCCACACTAAACGTTACAAATCTCCCACATCTAAAAACTCTCTCTCTCGCTCGCTTGCTCTGTCTCGCTGCTGTTACCGTCACTACAAAACCCTCCCTCTTCCTAAACAATCAAATCCCACGTGTTGACTGTTTTTTTAATTGGTCGACATGGTACATTTTTCCACTGATAGGAAAGAGGTGGCTTTTTTTCTTTCTTTACTGTTTTCGTGCTGTCCTTAGAAAACGCTTAAAACACACACAGAAACGTGACGACAGTATTTAGAACAAAGCGTGGCTTATATATATATATATTATCATAACTCTGGATTTACTGGCCTATAATTAAAATTTAAAAACTTTGAAGTCCGAATTTTCGATGTGGGCTGAAATAGAGACTCAGCGTGGCTGCAGCTTGTTGCCATGTCAGCTTACTTCAGTCATGTGATTTGGAGGTGCAGCGTGTCAGTGGACCACGGAGGGTCAATAACACTCACCTTTCTTCCATTCCCAGAGTGTAACATCCACCCACCTGTGTAAAAAGCGAAATTCCCATGGTGTTGTTCAGAATGTGCTCTGGCACAATCATAAGCATCGCTTGCTACTGAAAACAAGAAAAAAGCCAGTCCCGCTATGGGCTGAACCATTTGTTAATGGTGGAGGGGGGGAACGCCCCTGTGTACAAGTAATTACACAAACCTGAGTAAAAGTGAAGGTGTTAAACTAAAAGTTTGTGTGTCCAGTACACCGCCTTACACAATGACAGGAAATGATGATGTGAGCTCTGTAAATACAACCATTATTAATATTATCAATACTACTATCATTATCCCCACAGCGTCTTGTTGTCATGTGAAGACAACAGTTTTTAACATCAGCACTGAGTCAGCTTCTCAGCATTTGGACCCTCCTGGTGGTGAAAGTGAGAACCACACAGTGATTACATGCAGAGAGGAAAAAACTGAGCAAGAGTCGACAGACATGAAGAAATCAGAGCCAGACAACCTGAAACCAGAGGAACAGAAGTCCAGCCAGACTCCTGAAGACATAAAGGATGAAACCAAAGGTCAGTCTGTTGTTACCCCTACACACACACACACACACACACATACAAGTAAGTCAAAGTTAACCCCAATTTGAAAAAAGTTGGCACACTGATTAAAATGAAAATAAAAACAGAATGCAATGTTTTTGAATATCATAAATCCATATTTTATCCTCAATAGAGCATAGAAAACATCAAATTGTGAAAAGGTGAAAGGTACAGTTAATGAATATTTTGATAAACTGTTGCAGAATAATCACGGTATAACCTATAAAGGTTAGCACAGAGGGCACAATAGATCAGATCAACACGTAATTTAAGTTCTTGTGTGAACAAAGCCATTAATTTTAGATCGGTGTCTTGCAATATTAAAGAGACAATAGTTACTTTGGAAATAATACATATCTTTCTATCCACAGTGAAACACCTGGAGAGCTTATTGGAAGAAATGGGCTTGAAGCAGAACTACAGAGAGAAGTTATCACTCAGCACAATACTTGAGATTGACAAGAGGAGCATCACTGATGAACCTGCCAAGTGTAAATCAGACCTTCCATGGTATTTTCTAAAGAAAATTATGATGTTTAATGTAACTGCTAGGAATGTGAAATGCACATCAGTGCCTGAAACAAACAGTGATGATAAATCAGTGAGTGAAAAGTTCAGTCTTAAACATCTGGTCAGCAGTCCAAACAAAGACAGCATGGTAAACCCCCTCGACATAATCATTTCTCTCTTTCTGTGTTCTGATGGTTTTCTACAGCAGGAAATGGCACTAAAAATGTCCATGTGTCAGTTCTCTGTCCCTCTGCTGCTTCCTAATTGTGACACAGGACAGTGCACACTCATGCTGTGGGCCATGAGAGACATTGTTAAAAAGTACAGACCTCAGTCTCTTTCACAGTCAAAGGGCTTCATTGAAGAAAGGATTGTTCTCTCTGAACTTCCAATGGTCTCTTTTGTCAGACTGGGTGAGTGCTCCTTGTCCAAGTCAAAGTTTCTTAATGAGCTTCTGAGCAATTCTCAGCAGTACCACGACACCTTTGTTCACCACAACATGGAGTGTGGTGACAGTCCAAGAAGAATTTCCAATGGACTGACTGAAATTACTTGGTATCTTCCTGGTGGAAACACAAACATTGACATTTTCAATCAGCCAGTGGCTGTAGCTAACCTTCGTGGAGACATTGCTTCATTTGAAACACAATACACCTTTTTGTGTCAGACATCTGCAGCAGTTTTTGTCTTCTTTGATCATTTGGATTCTGAGTCTGACTCTGTGATCAGTCTACTTAAAAGCCAGAACAAAAAAGCACAGATCTTCTTGGTTGGTAACTTTGAGAGCAAGCGCTTCAATTTAGATGCTTTGGAAAAAGTAGCAACTGCATTGGATCTAACTGAAAATAACATCATTATTAAGACAAAGCAGAAAAATGATGCAGACTTTGTAAAAGATTTGAGGAAAACTGTCAGAAATGTGGTTGAGAAATCAGAGCTGAAGATGAAAATAGAGAAGATGGTGGACGTTGCCCATGAACTGGGAATCCTGGTTGATGAAGATGCACCAGAGTGCCAGACTGCAAAGAAAAATGCAAAAACCATCACTGCAGGGATTCAAGACATCCATAAATATAAAGAAGATGAGCTTCCCAGACAAGGCCAAATATGGAAAACACTGACCTCGTTACAGAAGGAAGAGTTTCGACTTCGAAATGTTGGGTCTAAAAATATAGAACATTACAAAAGTGATCTTCAGAAACAGAAAGAAGAACTGCGGAAAAAGCAGAACTCATATGAGATATCGACAGCTATGACAAACTTCATCACTGGGATATCAAGCCCAGGAACAGAGAGGTTTTATTTTTTGAAATGGATGAGAATGAACCTCGATAATGTGTCTCGTATAAAACTGTCTGAACTCAGGGAGAAATATAAAGAAAAATGCAAGAACTCTGAGAACAAAGAGGAGATCAAAGAAATTGACAAACAAATTTCCAACAGCTCACTGGGAACTGAACACTTCTTCCGTGAAATGGGTCAGATCTATGAAGCTTCACTGTCTCTTCCAGAAAAAGACAGATCACGTCAACAATTGCAGCATCTGCCCAAACTGTGTGCAGAGTTGTTGCTTGATGGATTTCCTCTTGAGCTCGTAGATGGAGATGCATCCAACATCCCTCTCAGATGGGCGAGTGATGTTCTCTCTCAGCTCAGTGACTTGGTGTCTCCAAACAGTAAGATACGAGTAGTCACAGTTCTTGGAGTTCAGAGCACAGGAAAGTCCACTCTCCTTAACACCATGTTTGGAGTGCAGTTTGCAGTCAGCAGTGGTCGATGTACTCGAGGTGCTTTTATGTTGCTCATCAAAATCAATGAAGACATGAAAAATGTCCTAAACTGTGACTTCATGGTGATCATTGACACTGAGGGCTTAAAGTCACCAGAACTTGCACAACTGGACAACAGCTATGAGCACGACAATGAGCTTGCTACACTTGTTGTGGGGCTGAGTGATGTCACCATTGTCAACATTGCAATGGAGAATTTAATTGAAATGAAAGATATCCTACAAATAGTTGTGCACGCTTTTCTCAGGATGAAGGAGGTGGGCAAAAAGCCTAAATGTCAGTTTGTTCACCAGAATGTGTCGGATGTTTCAGCCCATGATAAGAACTTACGAGACAGGAAACTGCTCCTGGATCAGTTAAATGAGATGACTCAGGCAGCAGCCAAAATGGAAAAGAAAGAGGGGAACAAGGGCTTCACTGATGTGATGGAGTACAGTCCAGACACTGGGAACTGGTACATTCCTGGACTGTGGAATGGAAACCCACCAATGGCACCAGTTAATGCAGGATACAGTGAGGCTGTATATGAGCTCAAGAAAAACATCATCCAACTACTGGGAAACTGTGAGTCATCTGCTAATAATATCATGGAGTTTAAAAAGTGGGTGAAAAGTCTGTGGAATGCAGTAAAGCATGAAAACTTCATCTTCAGCTTCAGAAACAGCCTCGTAGCTGATGCATACATTAAGCTCTGCACAGAGTTCAATAAATGGGAGTGGGAGTTCAGAAAAGAAATGTACACCTGGGTAAGAAATGCAGAAACAAAAATTCACAATTTTGGTACCATTGCAGCAAAATCAGAAACATCTGACATGAGAGAATTTCTCAGATCTTTGAAAAGTGAAGCCTCCACAGTGCTGTCTGCATGGGAGACAAAGATTCTGAACAATCTGAGACAATATTTCAAGCAAACAGAGGGTCATGTGTATCTGGTTGAAGGATACAAAGAGGAATTCTCAAACAGTGCAAAGGTCCTTCGTCGTGAAATAGAAACTGGTGCAATGTATCAGCTTGAAGCAGCAGCAGAAATCAGACAGGGAATGACAGAAATTGATAAAATCAAAGACAATCATACGAAAGAGATTGAAAAAGCAGTGTGTGCATTAATTGATAAATGTCAGAAAAAAAACATCCAAATGACAGACGCAGAGTTGGACAAAGAGTTTGAGAAGATGTGGAGGGAAACTTTAGAAAAACTTTCTTTCGCTGAACAAAAAACCTCGAATGTCACAGACAGAGTGTCCTACTGTCTGAGAGAAAATCTGAAACATAAGGGGAGCCGTGCAAATGAGTTATTAAGTGAACGGAGTCTGCAAAGTTTTGGAAAAGAGTCTTTCAAATATACAGCTGAAGGATGGTTCAACAATGTTAAACACAGAACAAAAAAGTGGTTGACTGGTCAGGATCACATAAAAGATCTGGCTGACAGCATCATAGCTGCTTGCACTGACCTTGTGAATGAACAAGTGAAAAGAAGAAACGATTACCATGACACTTACATCCAGGAGATCCTCCGCATGATTGATGAGAAGCTAAAAAACCATCAAGATGATACGATAAACATCGAGTTTGAGGTTTCTCTAAAACAGCACATCTGTGGATTTGCAGCCAGAAAGTTTCAGAAAATGCACGAAGATTTCATAGAAGAAAATGATCCGTACAGATGTCTCATTAAAAACAAGAAAAAGTTTCATGAAGACTTCAAAGATGTGTTTCATAAACGAGATCAGTGTCAGAAGAAGGCAAAAGAATTTACAAATCGATGTTTGAAGCCTGCCATTGAAGACTTTGTTAATCGCTCCCTGGGTCCTGATATCATTGATGAAATGAGGAAACTCGAGCATTTCAGCACAAGAATGTCCTTCCAGTATTCAATTTTACTGGATTTGCTCTCCAAGGAGGATTTTCAAAACTATGTGAGCTACATTCGCTCATATGAGAAGTATGTAAAGACATGGATACTCGCACAAATAAAGGAGCACTTCTCAAATGAGTCGACAGTTTTTGAGTTTGAGGAGCGACATCTGCAGTCATGTATTGACAGCATAAATTCTGCCATTGAAAAGGCAAAAACCAGAAAGAGTGATGGCTTCAAGGCTTTTGTTAAAGATATTTGCAAAGAACTTGGTGATAAATTGGTCATTTCCCAGGATGCTCTTGGTGCTTTTATGATACTGAACAATGCTGACAAGGAACAGTTTGCTGACTGTCTCACGGCATCTGTGAATGACATGCCAGAAACTCTTAGAAAGAAGTTCAAAAAATCTACCTTTGAAATGAAACTACAACATCTCCATGTGCAGCCTCAGAATGAGCTTTTCAACAAATTGATTGGTTGTGGCAAACAGTGTCCATTCTGCAAAGCTCCCTGTGATGCAGGAGGAAAAGTCCATACTGAACACTTTGCTTCACTGCATAGACCAGAAGGTCTGGGTAGATACAGGTGGAAGCGGACAGAGCGACTTGTCACTGACATATGCTCATCCTCAGTGATCAGTGACAACAGATTTCGTTGCAGTCATACAAACAATGAATGGCACCCTTATAAGAAATACAAGAAAATTTATAAGGACTGGGATATTCAGCCAGATAAGAGTCTCAAAGCATCAGACTACTGGAAATATGTAATGACAAAATACAACGAGAATTTTGCTGTACGATATAAAGCAGAATGTGCTAACATCCCATTATTTTGGTATCTAATCAATAAATATCAGGCAGAAAAAAGTCTTGATGAGGCATACAAGTAACTACTCGTATTGCTCCTCATTTCCTTCTGCTGTACAGAAGATATCGTAGATGTGGTTTTTGTAATATTAAAGAAAATGTCTCAATATCTTCTGAGCCAAAAGTAAAATACTCTCAGTACACAGAAAATTTACCAGTGTGGAACTCTTCCCCTGAGTTCAATTTAACTGAATTAATGAAAAATAATCTGATATCAAATATATGTTTTGTGTGTGTTGTTTTTCTTCTCTTTTTTTTTGGTAATTGATATATTCACATTTCTATTATGGATAAGTCAGTTTTCTTCTTTTTTTCAATAACAAAGTAAAAACAAAAAAGAGACTCAGACTTTATAAATAATTTGTGTTTCTTTGAGGAGTCTTATCTTTACACTTACACAAATAGCAAACAGTGGATCAAACTGTGTGTTATCTACAAAAAATAAAAAATAAATTGTAGTCTGTAATTCAATCCACCATCCCTCAGAGCCCACTTCTGTCTCACCATATTTTCACAGCATGGTTCCCTGTGTACGATAGGTTTATACACAGGGAGAAGGTAGACCAGGTGGTGAATTGATCCTGATGAGCTATATGCCTTTTTTGTGTAAGCACACAGTATATTCAGTGTTTTAATGTCTCTGGTTGGGTGTGTTATCAAAATGAGACTTTCTATTGTGTTTTATAAATTGCAGTGACATCAGATCAATAAATCTGTTGAAAAAAATAACATGTATTTTTCTTGACATATCGTATGTTTCATCATCTGTTTTATAAATTAGTTTCTTATTAAAATTATGTGAAAAATTATCCTCCCTGTTCTCTAACAAAGGAAGTGGGGTAAACCGTGTCTTTCATGGGTTTGAGCTTTTCACAAAATTTTGGATATAGTCCATGTGACTGTCTCTTCGCCAAGAGTTTTCACAGGGTCTGGCTCGCCATCCATATCCAGAACCAACTTCAGGATCCAGGATCACAAAAAAATAGTCTGCATATACAGTACAGAGCAATGAACAAAATAGTTCTTAACAGTTTTTCTAAATAAAACGAGATCTCATAAAGTTTTCAAAATCAAGTACACTGTTGTTCTAACATTGTTTCTGTTTCTATGAATTCAATTTGTATTTTTCTAGAGCATTCAAATATATTTATACACCCCTTTTTAAGGCATGTGTAATCAAATCATGAAATGTTTGTAACTTAATTATATAATTATATAAATTAGTATTATTGTATAAACAACTCATTTATATAAAATAACTCATAACTGAAATGACAATGTGCAGAAAAGGCACTGAATAACATGTACAACTAAAATAAAAGTGCATCTTGCATTAGTATGGTGCATTTGTGAAAGTGCCTAATCAAATAGACAATGAAATATAACACTCCATTTCACACACAGTTCAAGTACTCCAACTGGTTTTAGCTTATTTAGACAATACAGAGTAGTTACCACATTTAAAATTCGCATAGGTTTTCCTGCTAACTTATCATTTTTAGTAACTCACCGGAGTTTCCAAGAAACTAGTGATTAAATAAGAAAATCTTGAAAAGAAATATGACGGGAGGGCAGATGGGATATTGCACAGGAATGAGCAGCAGAAAATTACAGTATTGCACTTTTAAATATAAATATCAATAATAATAATAAGGTGTTTGAAATAATAGTATAAGGCGAAAAAAAAAAACCCCAGGTCTATAGGGGTTACAATCAGAATACGTTTAATGTCTTTAGCAGTTTTCATAATCCTAAGTCTTGAGTTTAAGTTGAACAAAGATTGTATAAACAGCACAGCAAGTGCACATCTGGTGGAGTAGTTGCAGGACTAGTTGCTACGGCAGACCAGAAGTGCCACTACTAGCTGCTGCTGCAATGAATTGAGCCAGTCCTTTCTCCCACTTACAAATGAAGTCCATGCAACAATCCTTTTGGACTAAAATGTTTGTTGCTTTTTTTTACTTGACTCGTTTCTAACCATGAACTGATGGGCTGTTTCTCAATACTCAAGTCTGCAAGTCCGATATGCAAGGTGTAGGCCAATTATGTCACAGCACAACAAAGTGTGCCCATTTGTGGCCCACAAATCCTTCTTTTTCCCAAATTTGAAGGATTCACTGCGAATCTAAGGCTACGTCCACACTGAACACTGAGATTTTTAAAAACTCCGGCCAGGGTGGATATTTTTGAAAACTCTGTTTTTGCATTTACGTGTGGACGAGAAAAACGGAGAAAATGCAGAAAACGCAGCGTCAAAGGTGTGCGCATTTTTTGACGTCACACTGTGCGCCACGTTATTGTTTCGGTGAAATGAATTTCTACAATACTGTTACTGTTAATTGTACTCTCTGCAGTGTTTAAATGCTTACATATACACACACAGTTACTGTCCCTCCACACATACGACTCGGTTCTGCTTCTATGCCCCATCCTTGTTTACTATTTCCCACACTGTAAAAAAAAATTCCGTAGAAAAACGGAAAATGTCCTGGTAATTTTCTGCCAGTACATTTTCTGTTTTTTTACGGACGTTTGACGGAGTTTTCTGTAAATGATAAAACGGAAGATTCTGTAGATTTACAGTATACTCTCTGTACTATTTACGGACATTTCCTTCAGCTATAAAATGGAAAATTCCGTTTATTCACAGTATATTTTCTGTATCATTAACTGATATTTTCCGTTAATAGAAAAATTGAAATTTCTGTTTATATTACTATTTCCAAGCACTTCTTTTCACTGTAACTCATTAAATATAGTTCTTTATATCCTTAAACGTATATTTCTATGCAATTACAACCTAGTACACCATGTACTCAAAAATTTACAAATTAAAACTTAAATTAATTTGTGCTTCGTACACAACAACATTGGTACAATGAATGTTAAATATTCTTTTATTCTCCTTAACTCAAACACATTATAAAATATAATGACAGCATCCATCTTGTCATAAAACGACTAAACAGCTGATACATGAACAAAATAACTCACAAGTTTTCAAATTTGAGCATTTTTATTTCCTTGGAATCAGGTTGCCCTCATGTAAATGTGTTTATTTACATTCATTCAAGTGTTAGTGTGTCTACCAAGTGTTTTCTTCAAACAGGACACCTGACAAACAAAAAATGTCATATTTAACGATATGTTCATATTTAATAATATCCAGAGTACCTTTTAGTTAGAATCACTGCCTTGTGGTAGTTTTGCCTCAGCCAAATGGTTAAGGTGTGGTTTACATCCATGTCTGTCCACTTATGATACAGTATACACATGTAGTCAGTTATAGCCAAACACCTTTGATTACTGAATTACATTCACTTCATTAATGAAGTGAATGTAATTCACATTTGTGTGAACATTCGTCTGAGATTAACTCTTTGGGGTCTTTACCTTACATACTATAACATACTTGAGTCAAAATTTGTTGACTGTTTAAGTGGTGCCAAAACTGAACAGATCTAAAGAAGATGTTCCTGAACTTTGGGTTTATTCGAACAGGACGGATGGATAACCACAGGACTTTTCCCCATATGATAACTAAAACACAAAATAAATTAAGACAGATTACTGTCCCAAACTTAAAGAGAAAAGTGTATTTACTGGACTTGTTTGTCAGTGAGGAGCAAAGTACAATTAGTAGTGCTTGTTCTGATGAAAAGTTAAACTGTAAACAGCAGCGTAGTGAATAAGGATCTGTGTCCACGAATCCTCAGCAATGACAACACTTAAACATCATAGTTCAAAATCCTTAATGCACACCTTTTTCTCCACAGTGTTCAAATGCTCTTAGCTGTTTAAGTAGAGGAAAAAGTCTGACATATTTCATGACCATTAGATGTTAGACAAGGCTCTGAAAACAAGGTTACGGTTACAAACAAAAACCTCTGCTTGTGCCCACAGAACCTAAATCACAACAAATAAGACAATAGTAAGACAAATTACTACAAAGTCTTGTTACCACTCTTCATATACCAGTGTGACAAAGTCCTGAATGCAGCCTGCATGTTAGTACATCAAGGTCCATCTGACCTTTAAATAAAATACACTCAGCTTTTCCTTGGATTTTCAGAGTTGCTCAGTTCATACAGGAACTGCAGCAGTCGGGGTTAACGTGTCGCTGTGTTGCTCCTCCATGTCAGCCATTGAGACTAGTCGCAATTTATTCTGAGGAAAAAAAGAGAAACAACAAGACATTTTTAAAAAGTTTGTATTTTTATATTTTTTTTTACCTAGAACATAAACAACATAAACAAAAAAGGATTAGGGCTGTGCGATATGACGATATATATCAGATGACGATATAAAAATGTCTATTGTTTCATATTATACACTATTGTTTGTTTTGTGGTGTTGCAAAATAAACTCTTTACGGCAATATTTTTTTCATGATTTTGATGGTCACTGTAGTTGCTATATTATTTCTTAAAGTTCTCTCTTTCTCTTATACTTACAATAACCACACTATGGATGGACAAGTGACTGTTTTTACGCGTACTTTCGTTACCAACAATGACGGTAAAACCATTGTGTGGCTCCACTGTCCGCTTGTTTATTTTCCACATAAACCTTTCACAATAAAGCTCAAGTTTCTGTTGAGACTTTTCAAAATAAACTGAAATGATATACATTATTCTCAAACAAATTTTCAGAATATGCATCAAACAAATGACCTCAAATAAAAACATGAAGTGACTATAAATGGCGCTTACAGTCACCACGCAGATGAAGGCACAGAGAATACCAGCATGGCCAGCAAGAATGAGGCAGAACCAGCTAGCTCCAAACAGAAGGACCAGTCAAAAGAAATCAAGGACCTTATTGTTAAACGAGGGGCAATGGAAATGGTTTGGTTATGAAAAGTCTGACACGCCCCAGAAAACTGTACTATGCAAATTATGCCACAAACTGGTCCCCACCACCACTCAAACACAACAAACCTCTTTAACCACCTACACAAGAATCACATGAAAGAGTTTTGAGAGAGTTTACGAATGAAAAGCAAAAAAGAGTTGTCAGGTGCTCAAAATAATCCTTAGACTCAAACGTTAGAACAGGCTTTTCCTCGCAGCACGCTGTGTAATAAATACTCGGAAAGAAAATGGCGGCCGTTTAAACTCATGTCTAAAAATGTATCGTTTCATGCATCGGTCAAAACACTCGACTCCAAGTACACGACACCCAACTGAAAACACTTCACATAAGTCAAGTTGCCCGAGAATCACAGAATTTACAGAAAATGCACTATTTTGTGATATTTATCGTTATCAGGAGAGAAATGTCTTATATTGGGATATGAGATTTTGGTCATATCACACAGCCCTACAAAGGATTATAATTCACGTAGAGTTGCATACATATAACACCATTCGGTTGCAACAAAAGCAGTTTATAATTAAAGTAACATACATACCTTGAAAAACTAAATCAACCACAACATTAAACTCACCTTGTTTCTGTAGAGAAGGTGATCAGGGTTTTTCTTCATTTCCTGAGACCAGCTGGTCTCGATCATCACCAGCTTGTATCTTCATCTTTTTTTTCCACTCGGGGAAGTCTTTCCTTTTCTTGGCCATTGCTCTGCACTGGAAAACCAAAGTGTGTGATCAAAGGTGAAATAAGGGATATTTTTCCACTGCAGGACTTAGAGTGCTTCAAGTAGTGATAGCTGTTGATCCATTTCTCAAATAATCTATAAGGATCTGGATTTTTAAGAAAGATACAAATATCTCTGCTTATATTTGGCTAAGAGCTTGATATAGACACAAAAGTTTATAATATGTCAGCATCCCCCACAAGGCATATAAATACCCTGCACACCAGCACTGCGCTTACATTATAGTTCAATCAAGAAATAGTTATTATTGATTTATTATTGAATTTTTTTTAGTAATAATTATTAGTATTTAATCACATTAGCACAGTGGGTGACAAAAATATTCCACATACTAGAAATGCTGCTCAGCATTTCATAAATTACATTTTCAACAAATGTTGGAGTAAAAACACAGTTACAGGGAAAATGTGTCTGTAAATATTAACTAAACATTTCTATGTGCTACAAAATAGACATAATTGTAAATGTGCTGAGGTGAAATTATACTTTCAATAATATTACCACTACAGTCTGTTAACCACCGAAATAATCTATGCTGGTCAGCTAGCTAAAAGTATTTACTTTAGCAGCCCAAATCAGAGGCTAACATTAGCATTTGCTAGCGTCAGCCAGGAAGGTCTGAGGCTTAAACTAGTGTTAATGTAACTTTGCCTGAAACCCTTTAAAGTGTACAGTAGAGCCAACTGTAAAACACAGGTATTGATACAGTACTTATTAGAGTCCTAGAATAATTTCTAGAACCATAAATTTCTCACTTTTCCCAGTTATCCACATCGCTGACTTTCGCTAATTAGCTAGTTAGCAGTCACAGCTGTGTAATACCCAGAGAGACACAGACAGCTAACTATAATATGAAAACTTGTTCAGCCACTGAAGGGCAAAACTGGCGGTATCACAGTAAAAATAATTTTAACATTAACTAAAATGGAAAGCTTAAGTCATGTTAAACCTAAATAACAATTATTTTAAAAAATGAGTCAGCAAAATATTCCTGACTTGTCTGGAGACAGCCGAAACCAGTTAACAAATAAATTAACATTTCTTTCTAAATAAAAACGTGGAGTCTTTTAAAAAACATTATTTTAATATAAGGAAACATGAGTTTTAATACTTACCACAGAAATTTGAAGGCAGTTTCTCCAACTTCAGAGTCCAAAATCTAGATGAAGCCTGAAAGAAGCCTAATGGCTGCTCTTGCGCTTACTTTTCCCTCCTTTTCGGGTTCTTTTTCCCACAATGCATTGCAGTAGTTGAGAAATACAGAAAAATACCTGTAAATTATTAATACGGAAAATTCCTTCACGTTTATACAGTAGATTGTACTGTATTTTTACGGATTTTTTTTACAGTGCACCGAGGCTTCTAGACTTCTGATTGGCCAACATTTCTACACGGTTAGGAATATATCGCCACCTGTTGCTTTGGCATGTTCCTAGCAGCGTTTTCCTGGGTATGCACTGAACAGTTCTGAGGTTGGACGTCTGTGATAGAACCATGGAGTGTCCGTCCTAAGCGGGTTTTGACTGCTGCAGGAGACCCATAAGGGCCATGTCTGACGAGCAATAGGAGTAATAAGGTGGGTATGATCAGAGCCTACAAGCAGCAGTGGATGTGCTTGTATTTCCTTTGACAATACGGGGTATGTATGGTCTGAAAGTGCTAGGTGGCTTGCTGGAAAATTTGGAAACTTGCAAAGAATCTTGAATGGTTTCAACTTCTTGGCAGAGAGTTCTAAGTGATAAGTTTTAAACTTTCCACTTTAGGTGGAGATACTGAGTAGCTCATGCCAGAAGAATGGTGAGTTGTGAACGACTGTCGAGAACAGCATGCGTTTCAAGGGTTCACAGGGACAATCACTTGGTCTATCAAAATACAATGTCCTTACTACAGACTAGCTTCAGTTGTTCAGTTCTTCAAACAAAAATTATAGTTTTTGTGCTTTAAGCCTTCTGTTAAAAACATCTCTAAAAAGCACCTTTTTCTCCGAGCAGCATTATTGTAGTGACACTTTAACATACTGCTGATACTTCACATCACAATCTTTATGATAAAAAAACCCCACATTCTCACCTTAACAGATCTCTGTGCTGTCACTTGTCATGAAAATGGACAGAACCTGGGATCAAGCTTCCTGTTCTTGTTTCCTCTTTAATAATGACCACAGATCATTAATAGGCACCACAAAATATGTGTCATATTATCCCCATAAAGACAGCATGTTTTTATAGAAATGATTGTGATACAGAAAATTTAGATTTTTTTTTACACTGTCTTAAATAAAAAAAACAGAGTTTCATATCTATAAAGTGTACTGAAAACCGCACCTCTTGAAAATAAGCCGATTGGAAATGCATTCAAAAATGAAACAAAATTACAACTTAGTGTTTGAAAATACATGATGGTGGATAAAAAAAGTAACTTTGTCATGAGTGATTGTACTTCTATGTTCACCAACAGCTCCGGAAGTCCTGTCTCCAAACTGATATTATGGTTGATGTACTGGGAAATGTCAACTCAGAAAGCTCCTGTCATGACCTCCCCTTTGCCAAGCATGCGCGCACACACACACACACATGCACACACACACACACACACACACACACACACACACACACACACAGAAAGAGAGAGAGAGAAAGAGACAGGGAGATCGATACAAAGAATTGCAGCAGTTTTTGGATTTTCACTCTTCTTTGGATTTTATATGAACAGTCACATAAACTTCATTGACAATTTTCACTTTTGCTTCCATTAAGATGTGTCTTTAAATGCTATGTTACCTTTCTTGATCAAATAGTTTAAGGAAAATTTCTAAAATAAAGAGGATTTCATCATCTGCAGGTTATAATACAGACTTAATAAAAGAGGTGCTACAACAAAAACAAATCAGTAGATCCAGAAATTATTTACACAGACTCTTTTCAGATATAGAGATAGAAGTACACTTCATGTACTTATAAACATACAGTTCAATGGCCTGCATTAGGGTGCATTAGTGCACACTTGGGCATCTTATATTTAGCATGGTTATACCATTTTGAAATCTACTATATACTTATGCTTGAGAGCAATGTTCCCTCTAATTTCTCATGTATCTAAGCGAACACACAAACTACCTGAGCGGTCCCTTGGACCACTGTGAGCAACAGCAGATGTGTGCACTGTGGCCACGCCAGCATCAAATCCATCCAAGTTACATGGTTTATTAAAATAATCAAACTACAGCATCTAGATTTATGTTAGACTACTTTTAATGAAGTGCTTCAGCTCACTTACATTTTATTTTAAATAAAGCTCTGACTTGTATTATGAGTCTGTGGTCTGGGAGAGAGTCCTGTAACTCTCTGTCTGCAAAATACAGTATATAATGACCAATGTTGGGCAATTAATTATATAGTTACTTTTTCAAAAAAGTAACTGAGTTATGCAAACAACAAAGTTTTTTGCAGCTGTTTACCTAAAAATGCAGCAAAGGCGATTTTTAAAATAAACATTTAAAACTATTTACAGAACAATCAGCTGTTCTGCATCAAATTTGATGCCACACAAATTATTTGTGCCACTCCAAAAATAATTTCTGTCCACTATGAGGTAAAGGAGAACATCCCAAGCCTGATACCTGCAGGCCTGACAGAAGGAGATGTATCACTCCTGTAACACCTGTAACGTTCAGCAGTCGGCTCATTGTTCTTACACATACAACAAAACTATTGACTACACTACACACTAACTACACAAGACAACACACTAACTTTAGACTCCAAACACGCTAAACGTTGCAAATCTCTCACATCTCAAAACTTCGCTGTCACTCCTAAAACTTCCCCCTTTCCTAAACAACTAAATGCCATGTTGCCATATCATTTTTGATTGGTTGACATGGTACATTTTTCCACCAATAGGAAAGGGTGGGGTTTTTTTGGTTTTGTTTTTGCTCACAGGCAGAGAGTGCTTTCAAGCGCTTTCCTTATAAAACACAGTTTTTACCGTTTCTTCCCGCATTAAATATAAACAACAATAGTATTCAGGAAAAACAACTGCAAACACGCTTACACACATAGATAATAATTAGACAAATTCTCTAGGTCAGAGAGTCCCGAACATGATATTCTAACTTTGAATCACTAGAAGAACAATGGATGACAAAATTGGACAATTGAGGCTAGGCAAAGAGGTGTTTTCCTTTACCGTCTCTTACAGAGGAAGGAGCAGACACCAGACAAGGTCACGGAGATACGAGGATCCTTTGCAGCAGAGACAGACACAGAGACTGCCAAGACAGTATTTGGGGTCAAGGGTCATGCCGTTTGGGCTCCTGCTAGTCACGAGAGAATGGACACCAGAACCACAGCAATAACCACAAATGGGTTGGCGGAAATCCAGAAGCACCAGACCAAGGGTCTGGCCAAAAAAAAAGGGGGACACATATGTCACCCCAGAACACATAGATCTTTGACATAGGGGCAGAATAAATCCCCTAATCTATACACCAAACTGAAGGGTAGTCTAACCCCTGACGTTGAAGAAAGAAGAGGAGAAGAGCGCAGAGAATCGCCCGTCCTGGAAGATTAGTTATTTAACTGTAAAGAAGGTCAAAAGCCCCTCAGAGGTTCTAGTCTGAGCACAAAGAAAAGCAGGAAACAACCAGAATGGAGATCGGGGGAGCTGAAAAGTAATGGGAGATCTGATAATTTGTTTTAGTCGTAGTCTGTGATTTTTATGTGTAACATTTCCCCAGACACAGCAGTCATCCCATATGGTGCAACCATTAAAGGGGGCAGACACCTAGTGGGTAAAAAGGGTGTGTATGTGTAATGTTTGGAGAGATGTGCTGCACTTTCATTCCCAGCAACCCCAGATGGTTCTGTAACTAGAGCCCTGCGAAGACTCAAAACATCATTTAAGAAAAATAATAAATGCATGAATATTTTGGAATTGATAATCCGTTGGAGGAGTGGATGACGTCTGTCCTTGGCCAATGGAAGGGGTGTATTATGTCCATTAGGGTTTCCTTATCCATTTTTACAGCTAATTGGGTAATTTGTGGTGATTGTTGTGTGCCTTCTATCTGGCTATTATTGGTAAGGTTGGTTAACAGGGCTGTTGGGGATCTGAAGACAACATGATGATACTTGATGACTTATAGTAGTGTCGATCTGATCTGATCAGATCAAAGGAGGGACTGTTGGGAATAAATAATTTTTCAGTGCCTCAATAATGTTATGCTTTTTATTAATAATAAGTTTTATAAAGTTATATAGTGTAGTATTAAGTGGACACAGCCCTGAAAAATAAAGGCATGAGACCATGTGTCCTTGGGGAGTAGAAAGCTGCAGACTCGCTCACGCTTGCCTGGGAAAATGTAGATAAGAGGGGACCATCTCTAGTGGAAAGTTACTAAGACACTGTTGTTTAGACTAGAATGAGAGAGCTTCTGTAATAAAACTGTTGGGGGGACACCACCATTTTGATCCGTGGCAACGTGTCATGCAGGACGCATCTCCCTTCTAGAAGTAATAAAATGTTAAATGGTCTACTGAGCAGTGTTTTGTCTTCCATCGGATGCCTCTGAGGAATCAAAAGAACTCAGTGAAGTGTTGCTATTTATATTTTCAGGGTAAAGCAAGTGCAGTGTTCAGATAAACCTGGTGTGGAAATAGCCGCTTGGGCGTTTCAGTCCGAGGCACATCACACAAGCGTCATGTGTATCTGAACCTGAGATTTTGCAAACGCAAGGACAAATTCTGGGCAGTATGCAGTCTGCCATCTTAAGGAAGCTTGGTGTAGCTAGCTTGGAATGGCTGGACAGGAATAATAACGCATTTAAAAAAAAAAAAAATTGGTCAGGTAGCTATGGTGACCTAGTATGACCTAGCTAGTGTGGTGGCTAGTGCGTGTATGGGTTTAAATGTGTTCATAAATATTTTGTACTTGTAAATCAGTTTTGTACTTGTAAATCAGAATGTGTATATTTTTACATCAATAGATAAGAATTTGTGTGTCAGTAAAGCATCCCTCCAACAGCCAAACCCATCTGTTCTCTGATTGGATAGTTAAATTTGTGATTGACATGACATTGACCCATCAGCCGAAAGGAAGAAAAATTGGGTCAAAATTCGTACTTGTAAGTTGAAACTTGAGTGCAGAGTTTCACACTTATTTTTTTTGCTTTGTATCTGTACCAGACCTTAACAAAAAGAATTTGTACCTTGTGTAAATATTTTTACACACACAAATCTTTTTTACGCACAAATTCTTTTTACACACACAAATCTTTTTTACGCACACACAAATTCTTTTCTACAGATGCACAAATATACACATTCTGATTTTCAAGTACAAAATATTTTTGACCAAAATTTGAGCCCATATGCTTGTGCTACTTGGCTTGGTGACTGTGTGTAGCAAAGACAGGTAGTTTGGTAGCTAGGTTGGTAGCTGTTGTTGTGCTAGGTGTGTGGTGGTAGCTAACACACTCTCCAACCTGGCGCTTTGGAGAAGAGGAGGCTGGAAATGCGAGCCATGCTAGTGCCCGGGGACCAAAGTGTTAGCTTGCTCGTGTGGACAGTTAAGCTAGCACTCACATTAGCTGTGTCCCAAAATGTAGGCTGCATCCTTCGGAGAACCCGGCCAGGTCCTAAGAAGACCGAGAAGGCCGGAAGTGCGAGGCTGTGAAATGGGACGGTCTAGCCTTCAGATTTACATCACCGCTGTCTCGGTGGAGTTTAGTAAACTTGGCCATCTGCTCCTTGCTATCTAAAATGTAACAGGACACTGGTGTAAATTCTCGACCGTCTCACACTTCTGTTCACTGAGTTTTCTGTTTGACGTTTATTCAGCTGTGTGAAAACCAAGGAGGAACCCACCCGACGGATTAATAAAGTTTTATTTAATCTAATCTAATAAACAGCGGGGGTCTGAAAATGATGAAGCTGGGAGTCCGCTGCACTCGCCGGCTCCAGTGACCATTGAAACTCCCGGCTAGCTATTGAGCGGGAACGTCGGACCACTTTTGCAAATATGCGATGTCTTGATAAACCAAGCAGATATTTGAAGTTTACACGGCTACTTTCTCACCTGAAAATATGTTAAAAGTTTATTTTGTGACCCAGAAAGATTAACAAGAGTAATATTAAAACTTAGTAGCGGCCGCCATTGTTGGAAACTGGAATTGGCTGGGCTGCGCTATGAATTCTGGCATATGGTGGGCCACAAAGGACACACCCGACCCATTCTTCAAATTCGGGGAAATGAAAGATGCACTTGTCGGCCGCATTTGAAGAAGTCGACGAATTGGGACAGCCTTTGTCGCCTAGCTGTGACGTAATTGGCCTTCAAATGGGCCTCCTAAGAATGCAGCCTATGTTTTGGGACGCAGCTCTTGACAGTAAGGAGAGATGAAGTTCCTTAGAAGCAAGAAGAGGAACTTGAATACAATACAATACAATACAATTTTATTTATATAGCACATTTTAAAACCCGAAGGCACACCAAAGTGCTTCACAGTAATATGGAGAGTCAACATAAGTCAATAACAGGGTACAAATCGGGCACAAGCACAGACAGGATAGAGGCACTAACAGACCAGGAGAGTTAGATAAATACAAAATATGCTAAGAAGACAAAAACAGCAGTAAAATTAATAAAAAATAATAAATTTAATAAAATCTAATAAAAGATTTAAAAGTTTAAAAATTAAAAGATTTAAAAGGGTATTAACTGGTCGGGAAAGCCAAGTCAAATAGATATGCTTTTAATCTTGATTTAAAGGATTGGAAAGAGTCCAAGGCTCGAATAGAAGCAGGGAGGCTATTCCAAAGGTTGGGTGCAGCTGAAGCAAAGGCACAATCGCCTCTGGTCTTCAGTCTAAACTTAGGTTGGGCCAGGAGAAATTGACCTGATGATCTTAATGCACGACAAGGAGTGTACAAATTGAGGAGGTCAGTGAGGTAGCTGGGCGCAATGTTATTCAGGATTTTAAAAGTGAGTAGCAAGATTTTAAACTCAATGCGATATTTGATTGGTAACCAGTGTAGATCAACAAGAGCCGGAGTAATAGGGTCAAATTTTCTAGTGCCAGTAAGAAGGCGAGCTGCAGCATTCTGAACGAGTTGCAGCCTTTGAAGAGAGAAGGCTTGGAGACCACAGTAGAGAGAATTACAATAATCTAACCTAGAGGTCACAAAAGCATGGATAAGTTTTTCCAGGTCCCTGTGTGGTATATAATGCTTAGCTTTAGAAATCTGGCGCAGTTGAAAAAAAAAAACAGATTTAACTACAGATGATACTTGCTTATCGAGCTTAAAGGAGCTATCCAAATAGACACCCAGGTTACGCATAGAATCAGAGAGAGAGTTAGCTAGGGGCCCCAGCAGGGCAACAAGCTGGTCTCGAGGAATATGGCTGTCTAACACCATAACTTCAGTTTTTTTCCTAATTTAAAATGAGAGAATTATCTGATAGCCAATCTTTAACCTCTCTCAGACAATCGTTCAGGGAGTTCAGTGATGCTGACAAATCATCAGTTAGTTGACAATAGATTCTAATGTCATCAGCGTAAAAGTGATAAGAAATATTGTATTTTTCAAATATGGAGCTCAAGGGTAGCATATACAAAGAGAATAATAAAGGGCCCAATACAGACCCCTGGGGCACACCACAACAGAGAGGGGCAACAGAGGAAGAGTATCCTCCCATCACAACAGAGAAGGATCTATCTGTGAGGTAAGAATTAAACCAGTTAAGGGCAGAACCCTTGATGCCTGCATCATGGTCTAGCCTCCTCAAGAGTATATTATGATCAACCATGTCAAAGGCTGAAGACAGATCCAATAAAACTAAAACGGCAGGGCGGCCAGAGTCAGCAAATACAAGAAGATCATTATAGACTCTTAGCAGTGCCATTTCAGTGCTATGGCGTGGCTTAAAGCCAGACTGGTATTTGTCAGTGATATTATTTGCAATTAAGTAAGCCTGTATTTGGAGAAAGACTTTCTCTAAAATTTTTGATAAAAACGGAAGCTGGCAGGGTCTTTCTGATCAAAATTACTTTTTTAAAGAACGGGGTGTACTACCGCATGTTTAAAGGCAGTTGGGACACAGCCCACTAACAATGATAAATTCATTAAGAATAAGATGCAAGGCCCAATTTCCTCAAAACCTTCCTTGATAATTCGGGATGGAAGGATATCGTGCACAGAATTTGAGTTTCTCAGTTGTTTAATTATTCCCTTAAGAGTGGGGAGTGATAACAGTTCAAAGTGAGAAAAGGTGGACATGCATCCTAAAACCGGAACAGGATTCAGCACAAGAGAGTGAGAGTGTGAAGTCTTCAGTAATAAAACTTTTCCAGTAAAATGATTAAGAAATTGCTCACAGAGAGCCTGAGAGGCCGAGCTCGAAGAGTCCGGACAGGGATTTATCACTGAATTAAAAATTTTGAATAACATTCGGGGGTTGTGGCTATTAGTCTCAATAATGTCTGATAGGAAAGCTGCTTTAGCTGCCTTTACGGAGTTCTGGTAGAGAAAGCGGCTCCTACAAAGAATGTCATAGGATGTCTGAAGCCTGTCTTTTTTCCACCTCCTTTCAGATTGACGGCAGGCAAGACGTAAGGCTCGTATAGTGTCATTTAGCCATGGTTGATGAGAAGTTCTGGGACGTTTCATCTTTATAGGGGCCACAGTATCTAAGATGGAACAACAGGTGGATAGCATAGCGTTGGCAAAATCATCAACCAATGGAGGTGTGTAACAGTTTGTATCAGTGAAGTCTGGATCAAAAAAGGCAAAGTTTAGAAAGGTCGTAATGAAGTTAGCCACTGTCTCAGAGTTAATGATGCGTACAGGGCGATGACAGCCTTTAGAATTTAAATCAATTGCACATAGCTCAACATCAAACATAACCAAAAAATGGTCAGAAATACCAGCATTATCAATGTCCATAGTACAAATATCCAAAGCATATGAGAGGACCAAATCCAAGGTTGACCTTTAAGATGAGTTGGTTCCCTGACCCACTGTGTAAGGGTAAAAGAGTCAATTAGGGCAAGAAAATCCTTGGCTAGGGGGTCATCAGCACAACAAATATGTATGTTAAAATCTCCAGTGATAAGAGCTTGGTCATAACTTAATAAAAATGAACCTAAGAAGTCAGCAAATTCACAAATAAAATACCTATTATATTTAGGTGGTCGATAAATCACAGCACATAGAATCGTTGGGGGTCCGGCAAGCTCCAAAAGTTGAACCTCAAAACTAGAATAGGTAGGAGAGGGCAGTTGCCGAACTTTAAGTTTGTTTTTAAAAACAGGTGTGTTTGGTATACAATGTACTCACAATTCGAAGTTTTTAACTCCGGATCCGAGCTGGCCGAGTGAGATCTTGAGGGGGAACAAAGGACGCGACGCGAAGCGGTGGCCTCGAGGGAAACGAGCCGGCGTCAGGAACAGGCTGAGATCTCGTGCACACCGCACACCTCTGCCTAGCATCCTGCTCGCCAACGTCCAGTCACTGGAGAACAAGCTTGATGACCTCAGGGCTAGGATAAAGTTCCAGAGAGACATTCGGGACTGCAATCTCCTCTGCTTCACCGAGACATGGCTGAACCCAGCGGTGCCGGACCACGCCATCCAGCCGGCCGAGTTCTTCTCGGTTCACTGCATGGACAGGACACGGGACTCGGGGAAGTCAAGGGGAGGCGGCGTGTGTTTAATGGTGAACAACAATTGGTGCAACAGTGCGAACGTTGTTCCTCTCACACGCTCCTGCACACCAAATCTGGAACTACTGTCCATCATGTGTCGTCCTTTTTATCTACCTCAAGAGTTTACATCGGTCATTATAAGTGCCGTTTATATTCCACCACAAGCGGACACGGTCACCACCTTATGCGAGCTGCATGAGGCACTCACACAGCACCAGACACAACACCGGGACACTGCGCTTATTGTAACGGGGGACTTTAATAGTGCCAACCTCAAACGCGCAGCGCCGAACTTTTATCAACATATCACCTGCCCCACCAGAGGTGAAAGGACACTGGACCACTGCTACACTACGGTCAAGGACGGCTACAAGGCACAATCCCGCCCTCCGTTTGGCAAATCCGATCACGCCGCCATCTTCCTCATGCCAAAATACAAACAAAGGCTGAAACAAGAAGTTCCGGTTCAGAGGAAGGTCGCGCACTGGACGGATCAATCGGTGGCCGCGTTACAGGACGCACTCGACGACGCAGACTGGGACATGTTCAGAAACAGCTCCGACGATGATGTCAACGTGTTTACGGAAGCGGCTGTGGGATTCATCGGGAAACTAGCGGATGATACCGTGGAGACAAAGACTATCACAACGTTTCCCAACCAGAAGCCGTGGGTGGATAAAACCATCTGCGACACTCTGAGACTGCCTACAACATGGGACTCACGACGGGGGACATGGACCCGTACAAAGCCATGTCATATAACGTGCGGAAGGCGGTGAAAGAGGCGAAGCAGCGCTACAGGAGGAAACTAGAGTCACAACTCCAACAGAGTGACTCTAGGAGCCTGTGGCGGGGACTAAGGACAATAACGGATTATAAAGCACCAACAACCGGTATGACGAACACGGCCGTGACTCTGGCAGATGAGCTGAACACTTTCTATGCTCGCTTCGAGGCTGCAGCTAAGGACTCCAACGATGCGAGTGCTAGCGGGGCTAACGGCTGCAGACAGGAAGATACTGCCAGCACCGGAAACGTGCTCGTCATCTCCGAGCATGAAGTAAGGAGAGCCTTCAAGAGAGTGAACACCAGGAAATCAGCAGGACCAGATGGCATCCCAGGTCTTATCCTCAGAGACTGCGCATACCAGCTAGCTCCTGTGTTCACTGAGATATTCAACATCTCTTTATCTCAGTCGGTGATCCCCACATGCTTCAAAGAGTCCATCATTGTTCCTGTCCCAAAGAAACCCCACCCTGCTTCTCTCAATGACTATCGCCCTGTAGCCCTCACCTCAGTAGTGATGAAGTGCTTTGAACGCCTGGTCAGAGACTTCATCATTTCTTCACTACCAGACACACTGGTCTGGTAGTGAAGAATCTACTTGTTCATAAACGTGACAATATGCAGTGTTTTGAAAGGAGCATTGCAAAAAAAATGGCATTTAAAGGAAGATACAAACAATCAATTGTTACACAGTGAAAACCCAATGAAAAATAACCATAATGAGTTATTACAGTTCGCTTACCGTCCAAATCGTTCCACAGACGATGCCATCTCTCATCTCCTCCACACATCACTTACTCACTTGGACACTAGAAGGGGGAATTATGTTAAAATGCTCTTCATAGACTACAGCTCTGCATTTAATACCATAATTCCCTCCAGACTCACCACCAAGCTGGAGCATCTGGGACTCAGCTCATCTATGTGTTAGTGGATCTCCAACTTCCTAACTGGCAGACCACAGGCAGTAAGGATGGGCGGACATGTCTCAGCCTCCACCACTCTCAGCACTGGAGCCCCCCAGGGGTGTGTTCTGAGCCCCCTGCTGTACTCCCTGTACACATATGACTGTGTGGCCACTACCAGCTCCACCACCATCATCAAGTTTGCTGACGATACCGTCGTGGTGGGCCTGATCTCTGACAACAACGAGACGCCCTACCTGAAGGAGATTAGGAATCTGGAGAACTGGTGCCAGAGGAACAACCTCCTTCTAAACGTCAGTAAGACAAAGGAGTTGATAGTGGACTTCAGCACTAAGCAGGAGAGGAACCACCAGACCCCCGTCATCAACGAGTGCCCAGTGGAGAGAGTGGACAGCTTCAAATACCTCGGAGTTCACATCACGCAGGACCTGTCATGGTCCTGTCACATCAACACCGTGGTGAAAAAGGCCTGTCAGCCTGTCTACCACCTCAGACGCTTGAGAGACTTCCGACTGCCCCCCAAGGTGCTCAGGAACTTTTACTCCTGCACCATAGAGAGCATCCTGACGGGAAACATCTTAACCTGGTTCGGGAACAGCACCATGCAGGACAGACGAGCTCTACAGAGGGTTGTGCGTTCAGCTAAGCACACCATCCGCTCAGAGCTCCCTGACCTGCACTCAATCTACAGCAGGCGGTGCTGGACCAAGGCCAGGAAGATCGTGAAGGACCTCAGCCACCCCAACAACGGACTGTTCTCTCTGTTGAGGTCAGGAAAGCGATTCCGCTCCCTGAAGACCAACACGGAGAGACTGAGGAGGAGCTTCTTCCCGCAGGCGATACGGTCTCTCAATCACACCACCACAGAGTACTGACCCACACATATAGTTCTTACACACACACTGGACATTCTGGACATTGTTCTCACTTCATCACTTAAACCACTTTAAGCATATTTGCACTGCACAAGACACTATATAATGTGGATTGCACAACACTGGACATTATATTCCTCATTTCCAGTTAATATCTGTACAGCTGCTGTTATTGTGTGTATATATATATTTATATTTATATTTCTTCATACATTCTTATATATTTCTATACTGTGTATTTTGCTGTACAGTTATTTTATTTTCAACTTTAATTTATATATTTTATCTTATTCTTCCCAGTTAAATTTACCCTTTACCCTTCATTCTAATTTGTGTTGTACAGTTATCTCATTCTTAGCTTAATTTTTATATTTTATCTTATTTTATTCCTTCCTGGTTAAATTTACCCTTTTTTATTTTCATATTTATTTCCTATCTTATTCATAGCCTTCTCTTTTTTTCTTTAGGTCACGAGCAGTATGTCCAAGCATTTCACTGCATATCGTACTGTGTATGACTGTGTATGTGACAAATAAAAATTTGAATTTGAATTTGAATTTGAATTTGAAACAGAGGCCACGCCTCCACCTCTTCCCGAAGGCCTTAGTGAACTGAAGAATACACAGTCCGGAGGTAGTAGCTCTGAAAAAGAAGAGGACTCACCAGGACGAATCCAAGTTTCAGTCAATAACAGAGCATCAAGCCAAGAGGTGAGGAAGAGGTCATTTAAGATGAAGGTTTTATTCACCAGCAATCTTGCGTTTAATAAAGCCATCCGAGAGATTGGCATCTTATCTCTGCTGGAAGCACATCTTAGCTGGCTTAAATGCCTGAGCCGTGCACCATCACTGGGGGACCCAGTCCAAACACGAACAGGCAGAGAGACTACCGGAGAAACCGGACAGGCTTGTTTACCGACCGTAAAGATCCAGCAATGGTTGAGCAGCCTGAAGGATGATGGATCCCGAGCGGATGGAAGTTGTATAATCCCCGCGGTGGTGAGGGAATTAGCTGCAGCTGATGCTTTAAGGTAAGCCTTTAAGCGAACCTGAAACACACTCCGTTTGCCCCGCTTCCTATATTGCTTCTTAGGCGGGGAGCAGAGAGGGGAACCGTATGAACCAGTAGAAGAGATGATACGTGGAAAGGTAGCATCTCCCAAATTCCAGCCTTGATCCAACCCAGCATAGGGGGGGAAACGAAGATTTAACAAAGTATCCCGGTCATAGGTGATTAATGCATAACCATCTGGGGGGCATAGTGCCAGAAAGATAACAAATAATAAACAAATATCAAGGAAGAGAGATCGACAACAGAGACGAGGATGGCCTGCCGTACACACTGGCGCCATCTTTTACTTGACAGGTGACGCTGCGCCACACCCTTTTATACAGTGGTGTAGCAACCGCAGGACCAAGCGAGGCAGAGGCTGGACCAGGCGATGCTGAAGATGGTGCAGAGGCTGGACCAGGCGATGCTGAAGATGATGCAGAGGCTGGACCAGGCGAAGCTGGAGCTGATGCAGAGGCTGGAGACAGGCAGCTCAACGGGCCCCTTGGACCCTCCAGCGGAGGCAGGCACAGGGCCAGTAGGCAGAGAGACCTCTGGCGGGTACAGAACAGAACCAGCAGGCGCGGGGACCTCTGGCAGAGACGGATCAGAACCAGCAGGCGCGAAGACCTCTGGCCGAGACAAATCAGAACCACCAGACGCGAAGACCTCTGGCAGAGACAGATCAGAACCAGCAGGCGCAAAGACCTCGTGCCGGGAAAGATCAGAACCAGCAGGCACTGGGACCTCTGGCAGAGACAGATCAGAACCAGCAGGCGGGAACACCCTAGCGGGGATGAAGCTGGTTGGAGCTGCGCAGGACAGTGGCTGTGTTCAGGCAGTGACAGCAGGATGCAGTCCTTAGCTGGCCGAATGAGCTCACTGGAGCTTCCAGCGTGGAACGAAGGTGGTAGTGTTAACTCCTCTGAGCTCTCAACAGGGACCAATTGCTGAGACAGCCCTGTTGAGCTCCCAGGAAAAAAAGGTTGCACTGGCTTCTTAGTGTTCAGGGGTCCAGAGTTAATTGAACGTTGAAATTCAACCTCTGGGGAGGCCCTGGAGAGAATAAAAGTCTCTAAGTTTGCCAGGTCTTGAGGAGGAACAGAAGTCTGTATCGAGCTATCCCCCTCCTGAAAGTGAGTGGGTGAAGAAGGTGGCTGAATAGACGGTGGAGCTGATGGTGGAGGTGCAGGCAACACAGGAGAATGCACTGAGGTTGACTGAACAGGAGAGTGCACTGAGGTTGACTGAGCTGCAGGAGACTGAACGGAGGTCGACTGAGCTGCAGGAGACTGAATGGAGATCGACTGAGCTGCAGATTGTAGTGGCAGTTGTGGTGATGGTGGAGCTGGTGATTGAGTGGATGACTGAGCAGGAGGAGACTGAACTGGGGACAGCTGGGCAGCTAACTGAGCTTCTGGCTGGGCAGCTAAACGAGCTTCTGGCTGGCCAGGTGATACAAAAAATATAGCCCCAGAAAAAATAGTCCCATGGTCCGAAGAAACGGAAAAAGTGTCCTTTTCACTCACCACAGCCGGCTGTTTTGACATCCTCGGGTCCGGCTGTGGGGTGACGCGCCGGTGGCGCGGCCATCACTTCCTCCTCTGTGATGGCTCCAATGGGCCGAGCAACTCCAAGTCTGGCTGGCTGGGCAGCACATCTTTCCCCGAGCTGGGTGGGTAAGGAGTAGCGGCTTGGGGGTGAAGATGAAGCTCATTTAGAAAGAAATCCTGTATGAGCGGGTGAAGCGAGTCCAGAAGCCAGGGAAGACCAGAAACCAGTCGTTCGAGCCAGTCGGCTACAGCAGCGGTCCCCAACCCCCGGGCCTCGGAGTCGTTTGGTACCGGGCCGCGAGAATTGAGGCTCAGGTGTGAAATGTATGGTTTTCAGGGTTTTTATCGGTTTTCAGCGTTATTTTGTTATCGTTTTTATCGTTAACTCGGTTTTCCTAGGTCTTTTCACATGTGTTATGAATAAATCTTCTTTTTTTTGGTACCGGTACTAGTTTTATTTTGTTGTATTTATCCGCAACACCTTAAAGGCTGCACAATCTGATATCGTCATTTTGGTGTTGTTCACAGATCATCATACTAAATGTTGTTCCAGGATCAACATTGCAAGTGACCAATCAGAATGTTGTGACATCATACTTTTGCGACTTCGGGAAAAACCGGCGTAAAACAAAAAACTGTTCTTAAGCTGCGAGAAACCGCCTCTGTCCGCCGATCAACGGACCCTGACCCTAACCCTAACCCTAACCGCAACCCTTTAATAAACGGTAAGCAGAATTGATATTGTCCTTGCAACATTGGAATGTCATAAATTCACGAATGGCTTGGCGCGCAAAAGAATAACGTCACAACAATGTGATTGGTCACTTGCAATGTTGAACCTGGAACAACATTTTCATGATGATCTGGGAACAACACGAACACGACGATATCAGATCATCCTTTAAGCCCGGTCTGTGAAAATATTTTCGGGCATAAACCAGTCCATGGCGCAAAAAAGGTTGGGGACCGCTGGACTACAGCATGCTGAAACTCCTTTTCCGGATGATCCAGCCACAGGTCACATAACTTATTAACTGAATAAATTATGTCCTCCCTAAGATCATCAGACGGGGCGAGTGCTGCTGGGTCCATGTACTGGTCGTGTCGTTCTGTCATGGTTGGCTGTGTGGCAGGCAGGCAGAAGTGGTGGACCCAAAATGTAGGACTCTTGGAGATGGGATTTAAACTGAAAACACAGCTTTATTGCTGGACAAACTCCTCATAAAATAAAACTCACAAAAGCAAAAACTAGTGATGGCTTGCTTGAAGCTGACGCTCTGGTGCGTATGTCAAAAAAATCAACACACTGCTTCAGAAGCGCTGTGTCGAAGCTTGATTCGTTTAGCCAGAGTCACATGATCAATGACGTCCGAAGCTTCATTTAGAACCGAACTGCTTCGGTATCTGATTCAATGGTTTATAAGGAAGTGAATCATTCACGGGATTTGTGGATTGTTTTGAAGGTGACAGATAGCAAACCACTGATCATTCTATTGAGAGATATGGAGCCAGCGAGGAATAGAGGAGGTTCTGTTGTGTGGGAGTATTTTGAGTTGATTTTGGTCAATCGGGTGAGTTTTCCAGCTTTGTGTTCTGGCTGTTTGCTTTTGTTTTGTGCGTTTATTTTATCTGAAAACGGGAAAAACTTAAAATGTCAAAAATCTGCTTTTCATAATATAAATATCATTAAATAACTTTAGAAAACTAACATTGTCTCTTTAAATTTATTGTTATAAAAATATATATTTTATTTTTAAATTACTCTTAAAATGTTAGTCTGCCAAATGCAGATTGCAAATCCACTTGCAAATGCAGCAATTTAATTTATTTATTCTCTTTATCTGATAGTTTGTGGGGCCCAGGTAGACTGTATTGTTATATTCCCACTGTGGTGTCAGTACACTATTAGAGCTCATATAGTCACACTGTACACAAAATCGTTGCTTACAAGTTGACTTCTTCTTTATTGGAAAACACAGAAGTAACACACACCATAACTGGGCGTGGTGCCCCCTACTGACGATGGCTTGCATAGCACACAATACTCTTGGTTCATACATAACATCTCCTCCCCACTAAGCTATGCGACCGTGGCACCACCCGCAGAAACATTTCCCATAACCAAAGTAGTACCCCCTTTTTTTTTTTCTTTAATTACAACATTCATGAAAACTGGAACTAATGTTGCTTTCTGTATGAATTTCTTTTTAGTTGAGAATAATGTCGCTGAACCCAACATTCTCACAGAACTAATTAGTACGCTCACCCCTCACGATAACGAGCGGGTGGCTTAGTGACTCGCACTGGGTAACGTCTTACAGACTCTGTAGCCTGTGTACAGTCAGACGGTGGTGGTTTAAGAGATTGGGGTGTTTCTGGAGGTAAAGTGGTGCCCAGAACTTGTTCAACAGTCTCTTCCTGCAGGGATGTACAAGGGTGACGCATGGCGTCAATATCACTCTGGGCTGGTGACATCTGAGAACTTGTCGGAGGATCCACTGTGACCTGCTGAGATACTGACTCCGGCCGTGTCAGCATTTGATCCACATGACGTTTCCACACTCCTTGGTCTCCCACATTCACCTTGTATGACACTGGCCCAGTCTTCTCCAGTACGACACCGTGCCTCCACTTGTCCTCTCCCTTCCTATAATCACGCACCAGGACAGGCTCGCCAACAGTGAACTGTCTGTCCCTGGAGTGTTGCTGTCGGCATCGTTGTTGCGCATCTTGCGACCGACGCACTGCTCCAGCCACACTGGGCTTCAAAAAATCCAGTCGAGAGCGTAGCTTGCGTCCAATGAACAATATAGCTGGCGTTTCTCTAGTTGTTGCATGGGGAGTGTTGCGATATGTCAAGAGGAACGTGTCAAGGCGTTGTTGCACAGGTGCTGTACCCCTGGACGCTTTCAGTGCATGCTTGAATGTCTGCACAAAACGCTCAGCCAAACCATTAGTGGCAGGATGGTACGGCGCGGAGCGGATGTGTTTAACTCCATTAGCTTTCAGGAACACCCTGAATTCCTCCGAACAGAACTGTGGTCCGTTATCACTCACCAGGACATGGGGAATGCCATGGCGACTAAAGAGACCCCGCAACACTTGTATGGTTTTACCAGCTGTGGTGCTATCCATAATATGCACTTCAGGCCACTTGGAATGTGCATCTACCACCACCAGGTACATGTGACTTTCAAATGGACCCGCAAAATCCACATGGATCCGTTCCCACGGACAGGAAGGCCACAGCCAGGGGTGCAAAGGTGCTAACTCAGGCTCTTTTTGCACACGCTGACAAGAGTGGCAGGCTTTAGCTTGAAGCTCAATTTGAGAATCAATGCCAGGCCACCAAACATAGCTGCGAGCTAAGCTCTTCATCCTCACCATCCCTGGATGTGCAGTGTGGAGCTCTTTCAGGACATGAGAGCGCAGCTTAGGTGGCACAACCACCCTCACGCCCCACATGAGGCATCCCTGCTGTATCGTGAGTTCATGTCTGCGCCTCAGATAGGGTGACAGCTCTTGATCTGTGTCCTTTGTTGCTGGAAAACGTCCAGTTGTTACCATTTCTAGGACTCGAGACAAAGTGACATCAGACAAAGTGTCACGTCTGATCTCGGCGACACTGACTGGTAATGTGTCCAGTTGAGATGCGTAGAATACTTCAACCGCTCCCTGTTTCTCTTTCTGTGCGAGGGGCAGAGGTAAACGTGACAGACCATCAGCATTGGCGTGATGTGCCCCCTTCCGATACAGTAAGGTGTAATTATGTGCTGACAGAAGGAGCGCCCAACGCTGCATTCGCGCAGCTGCCATAGATGGTGTACCTTTTACTGGACTCAGAATAGAGGTCAGTGGGCGATGATCAGTGAGCAAGGTGAACTTGTTGCCATGGAGATACTGGTGAAACTTGCGCACTCCAAAAACAATTGCCAAAGCCTCCCTCTCGATCTGAGCATAGTTTCGTTCTGCTTTGCTGAGGGTTCGTGAAGCATAAGCAATTGGCCGTTCTTGGCCCTCAGGCATGACATGGGAGAGCACGGCTCCAACGCCATATGGTGAAGCGTCACATGCCAAACGGAGAGGCAGTTCAGGATTGTAGTGGGTGAGTATTTTTGGTGAGGCCAGACGTTCTTTAGCTTTTTGGAAAGCTGACTCACAGGCTGATGTCCACTGCCATTTCTTCTCCTTACTGAGTAGTTCATTCAGCGGCTTCAGGACCGTAGCTAAATCAGGTATGAAACGTCCATAATAGTTGAGCATTCCCAGAAAAGAACGTAACTGGCTGACATCAGCTGGTGCTGGAGCTTCCATAACGGCACGCACCTTTTCTGGTGATTTGTGTAACCCTGCCGCATCAATTATGTGGCCCAGGTATTCCACTGATTCTTGGAAAAACTGGCACTTCTCCTGTTTGAGACGCAGGCCATAGTCCTCCAGCCTGCCCATAACTGCCTTAAGGGTTCTCAGGTGTGTCTGTTTATCTGGACCACTGACGAGGATGTCATCCAGATAACAATGGGTGTATGGTAGGCCGAGAAGCACTTGATCCATGGCCTTCTGAAACAATGCAGGTGAAGACGCCACTCCAAAAGGCAAGCGATTGAAACGAAACAGCCCTTTTTGTGTTGAAATAGTCAGCAGCTTCTTAGACTCCTCATCTACCTCCATCTGTAGGTAGGCATTTGCTAAGTCTAGCTTACTGAAATGCTGACCTCCTGCTAGAGAAGCAAACAGGTCCTCAATGCGTGGAAGTGGGTACTTATCCACACAGAGCTGCGAATTAAGAGTGACCTTGAAATCACCACAGAGTCTCACTGAGCCATCCTTCTTGTTGACAGGGACCACGGGCGTAGCCCAATCACTATGCTCCACTGGTGTGATCACCCCAAGCTCAGTCAGGCGTTTCAGTTCTGCCTCCACCCGAGGGCGGAGAGCATAAGGCACGTTACGTGGTGGACAGAATTTGGGGACACTATCAGACCTAAGAGTCAATCTGGCTTTAATTCCTTTCATTGTGCCCAGCTCCTTAGAGAAAACGGCTGAGTGTTTCTTTAACACAGCCTCCAGATTGTCATTTCCGCTTTGCTCTCTGGCATGGACCATCTTTAAGTCTTTCCAGTTCAGTTTGATCACTCTCAGCCACTCCCTACCAAACAGTGGTGGAGCATCCACCTTTACCACATACAAGGGTAGAATTGCACGCTGCTTATTCAGTTCAACTTGCACCTTGATGACCCCTTCTGGTGCCAGTGGCTCCCCAGTGTATGTTTTCAACATGATGTCAGTGGGTTGCAGCGGCAACTGACTCAGCATACTTTTGTACTGTTCCCATGGGATCAAAGACACAGCAGCCCCTGTATCCAGCTCCATCTCCATTTTCTTCCCGTTAACTACAGGCATTAGGGAGATACGTGAATATTTCTCTTTTTGAGACAAAGAATACAGCTCCAACTCACTATCAGTGTCGGGTCTGGTTCCTTCACTTTCGTTCTCCTCTGCAGCAACATGATGAATTCTCCTCTTTTTGTCCTTTGCTCTGTTTTTAACTACATTGCCTTTCGGCTCAGGTTTCCCCTCTTTCTCTTTCCTGTTCCAATGTTGGCTGCTTCTGGCTCTACCTTTACACATGTGTTTCGTGTGGCCCTTCCTTCCACACTGGTGACAGTCACGGTCTTTGTACCAGCAGTCATCATCAGTATGATTAATTTTTCCGCAGCGGCGGCATTTATCACCTTTTTGTGACAGCACCGCATTCACTTTAAGGGAACCACTCAACTGCTGCACTTCCCGTGTTGCTGTCTCTGCCGACACAGCATAATCAACTGCTTTGCGAAACGTGAGATCCTTTTCAGTCAAAAGACGCTTCTGCACCGTTTCACACTTTAATCCACACACAAATCTGTCGCGTAGAGCATCTTCCAGATACGCACCAAACTCGCAATGTTCTGATAGTCTTTTCAGCACCGCCACATACTGTGCGACCGTTTCTTCTTCCCCCTGATTCCTCTTGTGGAACCGGAACCTTTCAGCTATTACCAGCGGTTTGGGAGCAAAATGAGCTTGCAAAACACCCACAATATTGTCATACTGCATTGTCCCAGGCTTGCTTGGAGCCACTAGATTACGCAGCAGACCGTACGTTTTGGGACCCATCACACTCAGCAGCACCGGGACCCGTTTCTCAGGCTGAATGTCATTAGCAAGGATGTAATGCTCAAAACGTTCAATATACGTCGCCCATTGCTCACCAGCATCATCAAAGGGGTCCATCTGCCCAATCATTCCAGCCATGATGTATCCGCTGTCCACAGTCAACGCTGTCGTTTCTGACTCGTCGGAGAAAAAGCAGCTGGCAGCTAGCTCCGATGCTAATTCACCACGCGATCGTCCGTTTTTCGTCCAGACTCAGCCACGCAGTCAGTTCACGCTCAGTAGACGGCCAAGTCTTCCAGACGTCACAACTCGTCGCCAATTTATGTTATATTCCCACTGTGGTGTCAGTACACTATTAGAGCTCATATAGTCACACTGTACACACAATCGTTGCTTACAAGTTGACTTCTTCTTTATTGGAAAACACAGAAGTAACACACACCATAACTGGGCGTGGTGCCCCCTACTGACGATGGCTTGCATAGCACACAATACTCTTGGTTCATACATAACATGTATAACTGCATCTCTACCAGTTTTTCTGCACTCCAGCCTCTTCTGTGCCATGTGAAGGGATTTTCCTTAAGGCAGGACAAATTATCTCCACGAAAAGGAACAGGTTCGGCCATCGCACAGTAGAACAAATTCTCTTCTTGAATAAAAATGAAAAGGGTTACCTTAAATGCATCATGTTTTAAATTTAAAATTTAAAGTTCATAAGCATTTTCCCTTTCCAGTTCACAATCAATTCTACCCCCAGGTCAAAAATATGTGTAGGAAAATTTCCCTAATATAATATTATTTATAAATATACCCATCTAGTGGTTAATTGCATAAGTGCATGGAGGCAGGACCTCACAGCAGAAGCATACTCCATAATGTGTTGTACAATATTATATGTATATTATATGTAACGTGGTATTTTTTAATTATTGTATTTACCAACATCAAGAAGTCACAAACAAAGAAAGACCACACCATGGTGCATGTTTAAACAAGGAAGGTTTACTGGTCAAAATTATTTATTACACAAATAAACCAAATTTTTTTAACCCCCCAAAAATACACGTTCAAAGCAACACAACGGCGGCCCAATATCAGACAGATATTGACTCTGTAGAGTGGGCAATCATAATGAAGCAGTTTGTTTCAAGCTGCTCTTCATATTTTTGGCCACAAGATGTCACCAGAGAGGACTGTGTTGAAAAGCTTTGAGTAATGAACCGTTTTTCAATACAAGCTTCAGTGCTTCAGAAATATGGGCAGAAATCTGTGCCATCAGAAACTGAATATGAATAAGTTAAATTTGAATTTGAACTGCTCAGATCGAATCTGAAATGCAACTTGAAAAAATGCTTTTAAAAACTGAATATGAATTATCCTAATTTGAAATTCAATTTATTGGTTTGAAAATGATCATCACTAAATTGAAATTGAATTTTATATTTTGAAAATGAATTAATTTGCTTTGAAACCGCATTTATCCTTTAAACATTTAGCTCTCGAATAATTTCAGATTCACTTCTCACCATTCAATTTCAGTTACAAAATTGACCCTGTGCACGAGAAAATGCTAACTTCCTGGTTTGAGACCAGATGTGGGGTTGTACATTTCCGGTAGCTTTACTTTGCGGTCAATCGCTACTGCGAAGATTTACTCCAAAATCATGTCCAAAACTCGAAAACGGAAAGATCGCGTTAAGTTACAAAGAGCAGAAGGTGGGAACACTCACCACTGTTGTGTCATAAAAAATCGAATGATCGTTTAAAGAGTTTAGATCATCAGTTGTTTACATCACTCAACACAAGCAGAACTGCATCACTGCAGCAGAAGACACATCGTCCACATTCAGAAGCACATCTCTGTATAGTGACTGGTCTTGATGATTTAAACAGGCAAATGTTCAGCATTCAAACTACAGGTGAAGAATAGTCAAACCAGATGTTTCCCGTTATGTCGATATCAGCTAGTCAAGTACACACCTACACAGCATGTTAACAAACCGTGAAAAAATCCACACAAAAATGAATGATTGCTGGTAAGGGTTTCTATACATTAGTATTTACGAAGGGTATGTTGTGACTTACCTTCAAAATTACAGCGGTCCCTCGCTATAACACGGTTCACCTTTCACCTCGCTGTTTCGCAGATTTTTTAGTGCAAGTTTGCATGCTTTTTGTTTTCTTTACATCACATTGTGTCCTGCATCCAGATTGCTGCAGACGATCTCCTCCGTGACGTCTCTCCTGTACAGTACAGAATCGCTGCATCGATTGCTAGCAGTGTGACTCTGAAGTGCAGTGCTGTATGTCCACGATGTCCACGAAACGTTTTGCACCGTCAAAAAATAAAATTGGCTACTTGATTTCATCGCTGGTTATTTTTAGAACATAACACCCGCGATAAACGAGGGACAGCTGAGAAATATAACATTTGAATCCATTTTCTCTTTTGCCCTGAGGCGCAGGGAAAAAATATCGACAAGGTGATGAACATCATTTACAGATATATTAGGTAAATGCCCAAGACTTCTATAGAAATGTAAATCGCCGCTTGATTCATTCATTTGCTTAACTTGTTTTGGACCGTAAACCAGGCACGAATAGGACACCGGAAACAAAGCTCCCCACAGGAGTTTCCGCACCAGAAGTAGCATATGCTAACGTGCACATAGTCAATTCAGTTTTTTGGGACTTACATCCGGTTCCGGTTCAAGAGTAATCGAGCGCAGATTAATAGAACTATGTTTTACTAGCGGACCGAAAGTGTTACTGACGGGAATCTACAGCGTCTTGAGCTGAATTAAGACTTCAGAAGTCATTCGTCATGTCTAATGACCAGCGGATAAACTCTCAGGTTGGTAATAAATGTATTACATGTATAAGATTTGGCATAGATTTGGTTTTGGCATTGGTGGGGACGGATGATTCAACCACCGAACCCTTACAAAATACATGCAGTCACACATGTGCACCACCAAGTTATCATCCAATTTCACCTGTGATCTTGTATCACCAGTACTCTCTGAGCTTTATGTTGGTTCTTCTGTCACCTGACAAATAGGACATACATGACAATAAGAATAAAATGTGGAGCTGCTTCAGTGTTTCTGTCAATTTGTGCAGATCTTGACTCATCAGTAATGTTTGTAGGGTGAGTGCATTTTTAAAACAATTTGTGCAAACTGCACTACAAGGTGGAATATTTGCAAAATCATGACTACCTCGTAATATTTTGTCTCAAAAATTAATCCTATGAATATGTCAGTAACATTAGGATGAAATTATTATGTCACCAACATTTTAATGTTAGACATATAATTTTAACAGCCTCTGTAAACTAATATCCTGGCTGCTTGAGGCTGCCGTTTTCTCTGACAGTTTCAATCAAAATTAAAAATGCTACTCTGGCAGACTGAGATAACTAATAGTGCTGCATGTTGTGCCGTTAGTTTCCCAAACACGTTATTCATGGTTACATACAATTTTAGACTGATGTGGGCCAAAGCCTAGCATAGCCTGTAACATTATTATGACGGACACATTTTATGAGTGAACTTGACTTTACGTAACTTACAGGTTTCTTTGAAAAATACTTTCTTATGTCCAGGTTCTTCCTTGTTGCTGCCATCCTCCTCTCCTCCTCACAGTGCAGGCTTGCCGCTGCTAAAACTAAACAGAGCTCCCTGAAAGGCACAGCCAATCACATTGGCCATATTTGTCACATGATGTAGGACTCCAGTAGAGAACGTAATTTAACTCTTTCTGTCCGGCTGGGTGAATGAGACGCTGACAAATCTTTTTTTTTTTCTTTTTATCGGTTTTGTTTTTCTTTACTCGAAGAGATTAAATTGTGGCGGGGACATGTCCCTTCCGTCCATGCCAAATCTACGCCCTTGCCCAAACCCTACTCTAAGTAAATTTAAGTAAATGTATGTATTTGGAAACATATACTTCTAAAAATACTTTTATTGCACCATGTTCATTCACTCATGAGCTGCTGTAACATGAATCAAATGGCTGAATTGCCAACTCGGCATGCAGTCAAGTTCTATAGTTTTGCTAATGACCTACTAGGTGTGTTGCAACAAGGACATATGGAAAAGTTGCAGGACAGCGGCCCTCGAGGACTGGAGTTTCAGACCCCTGCTGTATGGTGTTCATGCAGTTTTCTACCCCACAGTTACAGCATGTCTGACTGCCTGTTCAGCATATGCAAAAATATATGATGAGTTTAAGCATGAGATGACAAAGGCCTTCCATTATGGTGTTTGTCATCACATGTCACAGACATCTGGATGATCATGTGGAATAAACTAAAAACTAAAAACTTGTTACTTCATCTTTTATCTGGTATTTTACATTTTTCATTGTTAGGCATTAGGTTTATTTGTATTAGTCCTTTCCAACTTCTTTCCCTCTTCCATGTTACTGTGTCAGCTTGTCAGCATCTATTTGGGGTTGGGAGTGGAACAGAAAGTAAGGAAATCCAAAGTTCCATTAAAACCAGGAGAGGTTCTTATATTTCAGAAGAAGGGATTAATTCAGAAGAAATTACCTCAATGCCATATTTTATTTAGGAACCCTGGAGAGCATTTCTGGCACAAAACAGCTGTAAAAGATGGTCGATTTAGGAGGTGACCCGACAACTTCAGCCTGTCAAACATAGCAATGGAGTAGTGTGTTTAAAAAAAAAAAAAAAAAAAAATTAAGCATGCACTCAGTACCCTAAGAATTATTATGGTAGTTAAACACAGAAATAGTCACATATCATATCACTTCAAACAGAGGTGATCCAGTAATGCTGCACTAATGAAATAGACTAACTATTCACTTTAGCTAAAGTTATTAACTTAGCTAAAGAGTTGGGATGCTGTGTAAGACATAAATAAAGCTAAAATACAAAGGTTTGGACATCGTTTTGCATGTTTCCCTACTGTAGGAGTCTCTACAAGCATACAGGGCTCTGAGAGGGTACAAGATGACAACTTTGGAATTCTACTAGAAACAGTCGATCATATTTGTTTGTCAAAGCTGAATTCAGGGCAAACTACGCTAAATTAGCGTTTTGAGTTAACAGCTACAATAAGCATAAAAGTTACCGTACGGCTATCATTTGTTAACATGACGCTTGTTCTTATGAAATTGAATTGTAGAACTGAAACTGAATGGTGAGAAGTGAATCTGAAATTATTCGAGAGCTAAATTTATAAAGGATAAAATACGGTTCCAAAGCAAATTAATTCATTTTCAAAATATAAAATTCAATTTCAATTTAGTGATAATCATTTTCAAACCAATAAATTGAATTTCAAATTAGGATAATTCATATTCAGTTTTTAAAAGCACTTATTTAAGTTACAATTCAGATTCAATCCGAGCAATTCAAAGTCAAATTTAACTTATTTCTGCCCATACTGAAAGCTTAATTTGGCCATTACTAGCAAAAAACAAAACAAGAATCTAAATGTAATGGGTGTATTAAAAATAATTAATAATATAATTATTATATTATAATTCACCAAAGATCCATCCTGCAGTGTTATTTTGCTTTGTCAGTATTGGTTATGTATATGTGTTTATTTATATATGTTTATTTTCTGTATTTATATTTTGGGAGCATTTATTTTGTTTGTGTGACCTTTGACTTCCCACGAAGTCACTTCCTGTAGCTGCGGGCTATTTTCCTCAGTCGCCTAGAGGCCCTGCTGAGGAGAGGTGTGTGTATGCTAGTGTTCTCAGTTACAGAGCGAATAAACACAGTTAAAGTAACTAAAAGTAATTCAAACACTGCTCGTTCCCTTTGTGCATTTTGTCTCACAGTTCTGTTAGATGTTTTAGTGTGAATTATTGTTTCTCTGCCAAGTACAGCACTTTATTGTAACATGCTAGTTAGCCATTCTCAGATGAGAGCATAGGAGCATGCAGGTGGCTTCTCATGTGGTCCACTATCCTTCTCTCTCACTTGAAGGTGTTCATGCAGATGTCCAGTAAAGTGAAGTCGCTGTACTGTTTTGTTTTTATTTTAAACAGGTATGTGAACTCCCTCTTTTATTTTTGTGTCATGTGAACTGGTTATATCTTTTGTTTGTGATTCATGTTCACTGTTTCAACTTACTGTTAGATATATGTAACTAAAAAAATATGTAAAATTGCCACTGGTAAATGAAGTCTCCCTAAAGTATAATTTTGTTGATGAGGTAATTGTCACTATATGTTCACGATGCAGTGCGTTTTCATTTGTTATATATGTATATAAATACATTTTAATATTTTAGCAGTTTTATTTGTTAATTAGATTTTATTGTGATGTTGCACCTCAGTCGCCTAGAGGCCCCGCTGAGGAGAGGTGTTCATGCAGAAGTCAAGTAAAATGAAGTCGCTGTACTGTTTTGTTTTTATTTTAAACAGTTCTGGGAGAATAAATCCACCCAGCTAGCAAAGTGAGAGCTGACTCCTCTGGTCATTCGCACAACACAACGCAGAGAACTAACGGCAATCAGAGTTTAAGGCCAGACCGGCTACATAAACAGAGGTGCTGGAGGACTGGACATAACAAACACACAGCAAGTTGAGGGTACGACACGACAGAGAGCACAGGAAAACGCAGGGCTTACATACACAGGGGAGTAATCAGGGAATGGGCAACAGGAGGGCTGGGAGAAATTAGGCTAACGGAAGAGGTAAAACTGAACACACTAGCTGTGTCCCAAAACGTCGGCTGCATCCTCCAGAGGCCGCATTTGAAGGCCGATTACGTCACAGCCAGGCGACGAAGTCTGTCCCAATTCGTCGACTCCTTCAAATTTGGCCGACAAATGCGTCCTTCATTTTCCCGAAATTGAAGGATGGGTCGGGTGTGTCCTTCGTGGCCCACCATATCCCAGAATTCATAGCGCGGCCCAGCCAAACTCCAGTTTCTGGCAATGGCGGCCGCTACTAAGTTTTAAAATTACTCTTATTAATCTTTCTGGGTGACAAAATAAACTTTTAACATATTTTCAGGCGAGAAAGTAGTGGTGTAAATTACAAATATCTGCTTGGTTTATCAAGACATTGCATATTTGCAAAAGTGTGCCGACGTTTTCGGAGACGTCTGTCACCCACCCACTCGATAGCAAGCCCATGGTCAATGGTCACTCCAGCCGGCGAGAGCAGCGGACTCCCGGCTTCATCGTTTTCAGACCCCCGCTCTTTCGCTACTCAGCTTAAACATGATATATAAGTCACTCGGATATAAAAAATGTAATTGTTTGGCTTTTTTCTGTTTTATTTGTTCCGGAGTAAATCGGTTTGGCTGAGATCAAAGTTATTAGATTATTAGATTAAATAAAACTTTATTAATCCGCCGGGTGGGTTCCTCCTTGGTTTTCACACAGCTGAATAAACGTCAAACAGAAAACTGATTAAACAGAAGTATGAGACGGTCGACAATTTACGCCAGTGTCCTGTTATATTTTAGATAGCAAGAAGCAGACGGCCGAGTTTATTAAGCTCCACAGACACAGCGGTGACGCAAATCTGAAGGCTAGACTGTCCCATTTCACAGCCTCGCACTTCCGGCCTTCTCGGTCTTTGAAGGACCCCGCCCACGTAGACCACGAAGACCGGGTCCTCCGAAGGATGCAGCCGACGTTTTGGGACACAGCTATAGACATGAGACATGAACTTTCAAAGTAAAACAGGAAATAAGAAACAATTCACAAAAACACAAACTTGACACTGAGAGAAACAGGAAGAATATGACACAAAACAGAGGAGACAGTGACTTAAACTAAAGGCCAGAACACCAAATAAAGTAATGAGAAGAAAACCAAGAATAACCCCTAATACAAAATCAAACCAGCACAACTCAAAAACCCAAACAAAGCATATATTTGGAAAAACAAAACAGAAAAAGCTGGGTCAAAATTGACCCAGAACCATGATAATTAAAACATCTTCACAAGAAAAAGCAGCTGAATTAAATCTTAAGCACAGTGTGACATGGTTAACTGTATGTGTCTACAGCAGGATTTAATATCCATGAAAAATAAAGGGGATCTAATGGAAAACTTTGAACATTGAGGCAACCAAGTGATTTCTGAGAAATGTTCATCTGATAGTGTTGGCAACTGTTGAACTTGTCTGTTTGGCTAAACCGGACATGGCAGAAGTTTCCCTCTCTGTAATCAATCCTTTCATTACTAACATGCTAAACAAGTTCTGAAAAGTTTCATACATAGTTTCAAACAGTGGTTTATCAAGTCTAGACGCTGTTAACAAGACATGGATACGCCCATGAGAATGCCTACCCCAAACAGAAACTACTGTAAATGAGTAGGAAAATCATGCTCAGCTTTTTCTCTCCAATTTCACTCATTTGGTTTTTATAGCTTATGTTTATGAAAGTGCTCAAATTAGTTAAAGGCTTGGCTCTCATTACTTTCAGAGAGAAACATACCAAATAACCCGGAGCAACTGTAGGAGTCAATACCAACAACGGAGGTAAAATATATGAAAAATAAAATGTCCTCACTACATACTGTGTTTGCAATAATAGATTTTTATGTGTGTTTCTGTTATTCTCTAAGTCCAATCAGGCTCCTGAAGACACGAAGAACAAAAGCAAAAGTCAGTCTGCTGTTAACCCTACAAACAAAAAAAGTAGGTAAAAATGAACACGAATTCCAAAACAATTAGGATGCTTGGGAAACGATTGGGAGACCCATGGGCTCAGGCAACATGAGAGTATCCGAGTTGGATATTGGATATGTTGTGCGGGATCTTCAGAAATCTCAAGTTCCGGCTCAAGCAGTGCAGCACCCTTGGGCTCATGAAAGAGATCCACAGGCTCAGTGGAAGAGCTGGCTGGTTGTAGTGAGGATGCATTCTGAGGAATCAAACGAGTGGGGAAGCTCTAATCTGAATTTCTTCAAGCGCCCTTTACATAGTTAAAAAATGTGTGAAATTATTGGGGACTGATGCAGTTGAGGGTGTTTGTTAGCAATTTCCCTTATGGTGGAGAGTCCCACTGATAGTATGTTAATATCCTCCGTCATAATTCTTTTTCAAACTCTTTGAGATTCTTAGAAACTCTAATCTCAGTTTCTCATCTAGAATTTGTGTCTAGTGTTGGTGTGATGAAGCCCTGTAAATGTGGCAAACTTTTCTGGCTTATTCTGGCCAACCTTTCCAGACAATTTTCATCAAAAAGCAGGCCACTTACTTGGTATCTTCCTTGTGGAAACACAAACATTGAAAATAAAGTTATGAAGTTATGAAATAACAATTGTATTAATATCCTAAGTCATAAATCACTCATTTTTACACAAGGGGTTTAATATCCCTCCGTCCGTGTGCTGTTCATTCTGGGCTTCCTGTAAGAGCTTTTGGGCTGGAAATTTGTACGAGTAGTATAAAGGCTCTTGGGGGTCATTGTGTGGTGTTTTTGTATTTGTTGGTTTGTTTTTATTTTGTTTTATTTCACGAGCTAGTAATTAGATGCCACCCAGCCCCTCTCTTTCCAGTGCAGCAAGCAGCAGGTGCACCTCACAAATGGAAGGCGTCCATACTCCCTACAAATGGGTAGTAGAAAACCAATCGGTGCCTATGCAATCCCCAGAATGCACTAGCATGACAACATGGGTGCAAGCAATGTTCCCTCTAAGTGCAATTGTGCACTGCTGGCACGGTCTCTGCGCACAGAAAATCTGTGTTGCGCACAGAAAAAAAAAATCTAACCTGAATTGAAATAAAATTAAAACTTTAACAATTCTGTTTTGCAGTGTTAGTCAGTAAGTGACTGGCTGCTCCTGTATGGGATTAGAACGATGCCACCTTATCCCATAGTCCAGCCAATCACGCGATTTACATTCGTATATACGCCCCTAATCAACGTCGTTGACAGGCTATGACAGCGTCCTAATGTGCCGACACCAGTGCTTTAGCTAGCAAAGCAGCGTGGCTGATGTGGAGTGAAGCCACGTTAATGACAACGTGTACAACCATTGGAGATGTGAGCAGGACAGACGGAACAACTGATGGGAAAAGTGTCAATTTAAAAACTTTATAGCAGTTTTTAAATTGTGTTGATTGGCCATGTAAAATCAGAGTTATGATAAAAAATATATGCAATGTTTGTTTTATTCCTGAATACTAAAACAGTAAAAACTGTGTTTTATAAGGAAAACGCTCAAAAGCTCTCTCCGCCTGTGAGCAAAGACAAAACCAAAAAAACCCCACCCTTTCCTATTGGTGGAAAAATGTACCATGTTGACCAATCAAAAAATGATATGGCAACATGGCATTTAGTTGTTTAGGAAAGGGGGAAGTTTTAGGAGTGAGGCGGTGTTTTGAGATGTGAGAGATTTGCGACGTTTAGCCAAATCTTGTGTAGTTAGTGTGTAGTGTAGTCAATAGTTTTGTTGTGTGTGTCAGAACAATGAGGCGACTGCTGAATGTTACAGGTGTTACAGGAGTGATACATCTCCTGTTGTCAGGCCTGCAGATATCATGCTGTTGTTCTCCTTTATCTCATAGTGGACAGAAATTATTTTTTGGAGTGACACAAATAATTTGTGTGGCATCAGATATGATGCAGAACACCTGATTGTTCTGTAAATAGTTTGAAATGTTTATTTAAAAAAAAAACGCCTTGGCTGCATTTTTAGGTAAACAGCTGCAAAAAACTTTGTTGTTTGCATAACTCAGTTACTTTTTTGAAGAAGTAACTATGTAATTAATTGCCCAACATTGGTCATTATATACTGTATTTTGCAGACAGAGAGTTACAGGACTCTCTCCCAGACCACAGACTCATAATACAAGTCAGCTTTAGAAAAAAGAAAGAAAGAAAGTTGTGTTTTCAAAATTGGAGTTCAAGTTATTTTTACTTCCAATAGTGTTAACGTACTACACAGGTCATGAACAAGATTTCTTTTAAAATTTTCATTGTAAGTGGGCTAAAGCAGTTAATTAAAAGTAACATGTAAATGCTGTAATTTGATTATTTTAATAAACCATGTAACTTGGATGGATTCGAATTGTCTGATGTTGCTCACAGTGGTCCAAGGGATCGCTCAGGGAGTTTGTGTGTTCACTCAGACACGTGAAAAATTAGAGGGAACATTGGGTGCAAGCAACTTTTTTGCCAATGCCCATGATGCCACCCCCACCATGACGCTACGGCCCATGTCGCCCATATCAAAAACTGCCACTAACCACCACCACTTTTTTTTTTTTTTTGCACAGTCGAGGAGCGTATCAGGTCACGTTTCACTGCGTGTTATACCCGTATAACCATGCATGTGACAAATAAAGAATCTTGAATCTAACTACACTGCCTTACAAAATGAAAGTAAGTGAGGCACCTCACCCCTTTACGAGAAATCACAGGATCCTGAGTGAAAATGAAAGTGTTCATTTAACAGTATAAAAGTGGTGGTCAGAATACTGGCTGCACTACACTGTCTGAAGAATTCAAAAGAAGCGACTTGTCTACAGAAACAGGAAAACAATTGTGCTGCCAATAGTGCAGAAGCAGACCAAGTTAGACGACAAATCTCTTCCATTACGGTAGGTTGTTTAATACTTTTATTTATTTTTCATAGGGATGTTTCTGTTATGTGGATGATAAGGAAGACCAGATGTTAACTAGTGAATTCACCAAGCTGCTTTTTTCAGTGATTATCAATGCAATAGTCTAGTCTGCAATAAGCAAAAGATTTCTCAAGAAAGGCTTTCATTCTTTGTAGACTTACAGTCTGATTATTGGGTTAAGAAAAAGTATGCTTCGGCACACATTAGTCTAACACACTGTGCTGAATAAATTGTATTATGTGCATTTTGGGGTTGGTATAGAACAATAACAGGTCACAAGTCAGATAAAATTGGATAGAAAACTATCCAAATCAGACAGGATGCATATACAGGGTGGGCCATTTATATGGATACAGGAAGAGGGTCATGTGACCCATCAAACGTATTTGTAATGTCACAAGAAAAACAATGGTGTGCTTGGTTTCAACGTAACTTTATTCTTTCATGAGTTATTTACAAGTTTCTGACCACTTATAAAATGTGTTCAATGTGCTGCCCATTGTGTTGGATTGTCAATGCAACCCTCTTCTCCCACTCTTTACACACTGATAGCAACACCGCAGGAGAAATGCCAGCACAGGCATCCAGTATCCGTAGTTTCAGGTGCTGCACATCTCGTATCTTGACACCATAGACAATTGCCTTCAGATGACCCCAAAGATAAAAGTCTAAGGGGTTCAGATTGGGAGACCTTGGGGGCCATTCAACTGGCCCACGATGACCAATCCACTTCCCAGGAAACTGTTCATCTAGGAATGCTAGTTACTAGTTACTGCGTTCACCAGATATCAACACAATTTCAATCCGCTCCTCACGTGTTAACCTCTTCGACATGTCAATGGCGGTGAACAAAGAGAAACTTGTAAATAACCCGTGAAAGAATAAAGTTACGTTGAAACCAAGCACACCATTGTTTTTCTTGTAATATTGCTAATAAGTTTGATGTGTCACATGGCCCTCTTCCTATTGAAAAAAGTTGTATCCAAGATGGCCGACTTCTAAATGGCCACCATGGTCACCACCCATCTTGAGGAGTTTGCCCCCTCACATATACTAATGTGCCACAAACAGGACTTTAATATCACCAACCATTCTCATTTTATTACGGTGTATCCATATAAATGGCCCACCCTGTACTTAATACGAGAATGATAAGATAAGGAGAAGAGAGTTTTGCTTGAAAGAACTGTTTAACAAACACTTTGAAGAGCAGAGCAGAGCTGTCATGTGCAGGCCTACTTTAAATTAAAACATATGTGAAATGATCCACAAGTGTAAACCAAGCTTTACAAATATGTACAATGATTTCTATGTAACCTTTGAAGACTCACACATGCGTGCTTCAATTCCCACACAATTACTAAAGAACACATGTAAAAGCATTTCACGAATGCATACATCCAAACCTGAATAAATACTGATAATTTACACACAATTTGTTAAGTTCAGCTTTCACGAATCTGATCATTTTGACTTTCAAAAACTTGTCTGTATGTACAAATGTCTAAAATAACACATAACATGTCTCTTGCTCACCCACAAAAGCTTAAATACGCTTAAATGCGCCCAATAGATACAGATCTCCAAAAAAAATCTCCAGATCCGCAGCTCTGAACCGCATAACAACAGTTTTTTAAAAAGTAGGTTTTGACAATTTTCTTAGTTAAATATTTTTCCACATTTAGTTTTTTAGGTTTAGTTTTAGTTAAGTATTTAGTTAAGTGTGTGTTTTCATTTTCACAAAAACGATTTACTTCATGGCTTCAGCATTCACTTTTTGACAAAATGTCTTTAATCTGCAGAAAACATTTATGCACTAAATCATCTGATGCAAATTACTATAAAAGCTGTATATGAAATCACATAAACTTGAGTAAAATTGAAAGTGTTCAACTAACAGTTTGTACCACACCTAAGGTCCACTACACTGCTTTACAGAATGAAAGGAAAGGAGGCACTATACACCTTTACAAGAAATCACATGATCCTGAGTAAAATGGAATGTGTTCATCTAACAGTGTAAGAGGAGTTGTCAGAATCCCTGCACTATACTGCCTGAGGAATTGAAAGGAAGTGACTTATCCACAGCAATAGTACAACAATTTTATTGTCAATAGTGCAGAAGCAGAAAAAAGTTATGTTTTATTTAGCTACTGGCCGAGCCACATTCTGACAGCTCAGCTCTGCTTTTCAATCAAGCGTGTAGAACATATGGCCACAGATCCGATGATATGATGACAAAATTGATCATCAACCTGTGACCTAGTTTGTCCTGGTGCCAAGTGCACTTATGGACAATGTATGAACATGGTGTTTGTTAATGTTACTTGCCCTGAAGTCTAATAATAGAACATCACTTGGGTGCAGGCAGGCTGTTAACCCCACGCTTTTAAATTCATACTGTATTAAGGGACAAAAATAGTTAAAAACCACAATTCAAAACCCTTATTAACACAAAACAATGGTTTTGTGAACCACATATTTTAGGGCACAGGGCTGCAAACGAGTATGAAAATCATGGTCAGGGTTTTACTCATTTGCTTATGTTATTAAAAGTACTCAAATTGTTTGTGAGATAAGGAGAGAAACGGAGATATTGTTCTCTTGAGATGTGTTTGCAATAATGTATTTCGATGTTTTTTCTCTTTTTATCGTCATTTGTAAAAAAGGAAAAATATGATGAAGATTTAGTTGTTGAACTATACTGTGAGGATGACCTCCATCGGCACCATGTTCTACCTGCAGGGATGACTGTCAGCAGATTGTTACAGGAGGTAAAAGTGAGCTTTATGCTTTTTATTGCCACAGCAGAAGGACATGATATGATGTGACTTCTGTAAATAAAAACCATTAATATATTAATATTATAAGTATTACTATTATTATCCCTACAGTTACTAGTTGTCACGTCAAGACAATACTGTTTAATATCAACAGTGAGTTAGTGTCTCAGCATTTGGACACGCCTGCTGGTGAAAGTGAGAATTACACAGTGATTACATGCAGACAGGAGGAAAAGAGTTGACAGACATGGACAGCTCAGAGCCAGACAACCTGAAACCAGAGGAACAAAAGTCCAGCCAGACTCCTGAAGACATGAAGGATAAAAGCAAAGGTCACTCTATTGTTACCTACACACACGCACGCACGCACACACACACACACACACACACACACACACACACACACACACACACACACACACACACACACACACACACACACACACACACACAGGTAAAAGTTAACACCAATTACAAAACCAGATGACATACTGGTTAAGTTGTAAATAAAAGCAGGATGCAATAACTTTTAAATCTCACATCCACAGTGAAACACCTGGAGAACTTATTGGAAGAGCTGGACTTGACGCAGTGCTACACAAAGAAGCTATCACTCAGCAGAATACTTGAGATTGATTTGAAGACCATCACTGATGAACCTGCCAGGCGTAAATCTGACCTTCCATGGTATTTTCTAAAGAAAGTAATGATGCTTAATGTGAAATGTACATCAGAGTGTGAATCAAACAGTGATGATGAAACAGGGAGTGCATACTTAGATCTTGATAATATGATCAACCATTCAAACACAGAGGACATGGTGAACCCCCTCGACATAATCACTGCTCTCTTTCTGTGTTCTGATGGTTTTCTACAGCAGGAAATGGCACTAAAAATGTCCATGTGTCAGTTCTCTGTCCCTCTGCTGCTTCCTAATTGTGACACAGAACAGTGCACACTCATGCTGTGGGCCATGAGAGACATTGTTAAAAAGTACAGACCTCAGTCTCTTTCACAGTCAAAAGGCTTCATTGAAGAAAGGATTGTTCTCTCTGAACTTCCAATGGTCTCTTTTGTCAGACTGGGTGAGTGCTCCTTGTCCAAGTCAGAGATTCTCAATAAGCTTCTGAGCAATGATCAGCAGTACCACAACACCTTTGTTCACCACAACATGGAGTGTGGTGACAGTCCAAGAAGAATTTCCAATGGACTGACTGAAATTACTTGGTATCTTCCTGGTGGAAACACAAACATTGACATTTTCAGTCAGCCAGTGGCTGTAGCTAACCTTCGCGGAGACATTGCTTCATTTGAAACACAATACTCCTTTTTGTGTCAGACATCTGCAGCAGTTTTTGTCTTCTTTGATCATTTGGATTCTGAGTCTGACTCTGTGATCAGTCTACTTAAAAGCCAGAACAAAAAAGCACAGATCTTCTTGGTTGGTAACTGTGAGAGCAAGCGCTTCAATTTGGATACTGTGAAAAACCTGGCAACCAAGTTGTGCTTCAGCAATAACAACATTATTTTTAAGACAAAGCAGAAAAATGAAGCACACTTTGTAAAAGATTTGAGGAAGACAGTCAGAAATGTGGTTGAGAAATCAGAGCTGAAGATGAAAATAGAGAAGATGGTGGATGTTGCCCATGAACTGGGAATCCTGGTTGATGAAGATGCACCAGAGTGCCAGACTGCAAAGAAAAATGCAGAAGCCATCACTGCAGGAAATCAAGACATCCATAAATACAAAGAAGATCAGCTTCCCAGACAAGGCCAAATATGGAAAACACTGACCTCGTTACAGAAGGAAGAGTTTCGACTTCAAAATGTTGGGTCTAAAAATGTAGAAAATTACAGAAGTGATCTTCAGAAACAGAAAGAAGAACTGCGGAAAAAGCAGAACTCATATGAAATGTCGACAGCTATGACAAACTTCATCACTGGGATATCAAGCCCAGGAACAGAAAGGTTTTATTTCCTGAAATGGATGAGAATGAACCTCGATAATGTGTCTCATGTAAAACTGTCTGAACTCCGAGAGAAATATAAAGAAAAATGCAAGAACTCTGAGAACAAAGAGGAGATCAAAGAAATTGACAGACAAATTTCCAACAGCTCACTGGGGACTGAACACTTCTTCCGTGAAATGGGTCAGATCTATGAAGCTTCACTGTCTCTTCCAGAAAAAGACAGATCACGTCAACAATTGCAGCATCTGCCCAAACTGTGTGCAGAGTTGTTGCTTGATGGATTTCCTCTTGAGCTCGTAGATGGAGATGCATCCAACATCCCTCTCAGATGGGTGAGTGATGTTCTCTCTCAGCTCAGTGACTTGGTGTCTCCAAACAGTAAGATACGAGTAGTCACAGTTCTTGGAGTTCAGAGCACAGGAAAGTCCACTCTCCTTAACACCATGTTTGGAGTGCAGTTTGCAGTCAGTAGTGGTCGATGTACTCGAGGTGCCTTTATGTTGCTCATCAAAATCAATGAAGACATGAAAAATGTCCTAAACTGTGACTTCATGGTGATCATTGACACTGAGGGCTTAAAGTCACCAGAACTTGCACAACTGGACAACAGCTATGAGCACGACAATGAGCTTGCAACACTTGTTGTGGGGCTGAGTGATGTCACCATTGTCAACATTGCAATGGAGAATTCAACAGAAATGAAAGACATCCTACAAATAGTTGTGCACGCTTTTCTCAGGATGAAGGAGGTGGGCAAAAAGCCTAAATGTCAGTTTGTTCACCAGAATGTGTCGGATGTTTCAGCCCATGATAAGAACTTACGAGACAGGAAACTGCTCCTGGATCAGTTAAATGAGATGACCCAGGCAGCAGCCAAAATGGAAAAGAAAGAGGGGAACAAGGGCTTCACTGATGTGATGGAGTACAGTCCAGACACTGGGAACTGGTACATTCCTGGACTGTGGAATGGAAACCCACCAATGGCACCAGTTAATGCAGGATACAGTGAGGCTGTATATGAGCTCAAGAAAAACATCATCCAACTACTGGAAAACTGTGAGTCATCTGCTAATAATGTCATGGAGTTTAAAGAGTGGGTGAAAAGTCTGTGGAATGCAGTAAAGCATGAAAACTTCATCTTCAGCTTCAGAAACAGCCTCGTAGCTGATGCATACATGAAGCTCTGCGCACAATTCAACAAATGGGAGTGGGAGTTCAGAAAAGAAATGTACACCTGGGTAAAAGATGCAGAAACGAAAATTTCAAATTTTGGTACCATTGCAGCAAAATCTGAAACATCTGACATGAGAGAATTTCTCAGATCTTTGAAAAGTGAAGCCTCCACAGTGCTGTCTGCATGGGAGACAAAGATTCTGAACAATCTGACACAATATTTCAAGCAAACAGAGGGTCATGTGTATCTGGTTGAAGGATACAAAGAGGAATTCTCAAACAGTGCAAAGGTCCTTCGTCGTGAAATAGAAACTGGTGCAATGTATCAGCTTGAAGCAGCAGCAGAAATCAGACAGGGAATGACAGAAATTGATAAAATCAAAGACAATCATACGAAAGAGATTGAAAAAGCAGTGTGTGCATTAATTGATAAATGTCGAAAAAATAAAGTCAAAATGACAAACAGAGAGTTGGACAAAGAGTTTGAGAAGATGTGGAGGGAAACTTTAGAAAAACTTTCTTTCTCTGAACAAAAAATTGTAAATGTTACAGACAGCGTGTACCGCTATCTCAGAGAAAATCTGAAACACAGGGGGAGCCGTGCGCATCAATTATTAACTGAAAATCGTCTGCAAGATTGTGGAAACGAGTCTTTCAAACATACAGCTGAAAGATGGTTAAGCAAATTTAAACACACAACAAACAAAGTTTTTACTGGTCAGGATCACATAAAAGGTCTGTCTGACAGCATCATAGCTGCTTGCAAACACTCTGTGAATAAACAAGTGAAAAAAAAAATCAATTACCATGACAATTACATCCAGGAGATCCTCCGCATGATTGATGAGAAGCTGAAAAACCATCAAGATGTTAAGATAAACATCGAGTTTGAAGTTTCGCTAAAACAGCACATCTGTGGATTTGCAGCTAGAAAGTTTCAGAAAATGCACGAAGATTTCATAGAAGAAAATGATCCGTACAGATGTCTGACTAAAAACAAGGAAAAGTTTCATGAGGACTTCAAAGATGTGTTTCATAAACGAGACCAGTGTCAGAAAAAGGCAGAAGAATTCACAAATCGATGTTTGAAGCCTGCCATTGAAGACTTTGTTAATCGCTCCCTGGGTCCTGATATCATTCATGAAATGAAGAAACTCGAGCATTTCAGCACAAGAATGTCCTTCCAGTATTCAATTTTACTGGATTTGCTCTCCAAGGATGATTTTCAAAACTATGTGAGCTACATTCGCTCATATGAGAAGTATGTAAAGACATGGATACTTGAACAGATAAAGAAGCGCTTCTCAAATGAGTCGACAGTTTTTGAGTTTGAGGAGCGACATCTGCAGTCATGTATTGACAGCATAAATTCTGCCATCAACAAGGCAAAAACCAGAAAGAGTGATGGCTTCAAGGCTTTTGTTAAAGATATTTGCAAAGAACTTGGTGATAAACTGGTCATTTCCCAGGATGCTCTTGGTGCTTTCATGATACTGAACAACGCTGAGAAGGAACAGTTTGCTGACTGGCTCACAACATCTGTGAATGACATGCCAGAAACTCTCAGAAATGAGTTTAAAGAATCTACCTTTGACAAGAGATTAGAACATCTCCGTGTGCAGCCACAGAATGAGCTTTTCAAGCAGCTGATTGGTTGTGGCAAACAGTGTCCATTCTGTGCAGCTCCTTGTGATGCAGGAGGAAAAGCCCATACTGAGCATTTTGTTTCACTGCACAGGCCACAGGGTCTGGGTGAATACAGGAAATTCTCGACAGGTATACTTCTCACTGACTTATGCTCTTCCAATGTGAAAAGCCACAAAAAATTTTGCTGCATTGAAACACAATATAAACCACACCCTTATAAGAATTACAAGGAAATTCTTAAAGACTGGAAAATTCAACCGGACGAGAGCCTGGAGGCATCAGACTACTGGAAATATGTAATGACAAAATACAACAGTAACTTTGCTCAAGAATATGAAGCAGCACCTGCTGTCATTCCAGAAGCTTGGAAAAAAATCAACAAAGAACAGGCAGAAAAAAGTTTGAAAGAATCATTTTACATCAAGTAACTTTCCAATTCATGGTGCGCGGTTGACTGGAGCCTTACAGCAGAAAATATCACAATAATTGTTTTTGTGATACTGAAGAAAAATTTCTAAATTAAGATATTGTTACTACACAGAAACATAACTACTGTGGCTTACAATAAAATTTAAAAAACAACCCAAAATGCTGGCTGATCACTTTCATCAAGTTCATAAAAAATACTCTAATTCAGCGGTGCCCAACCCCCGGGCCACGAACCGGTACTGGTCCGTGAGTCGTTTGGTACCGGGCCACAAGAGTTGAGGCTCGGGTGTGAAATGTATGGTTTTTCAGGGCTTTTATCGGTTTTTATCATTATTTTTTTCATTGTTTTTATCGTTAACTCGGCTTCCCTGGGCACTTTCCTGTCTGTTATGAATAAATCTTCTTGGTTTGGTACTGATACTGGTTTTATTTTGTTGTATTCATCCGCGAAACATTAAAGTCAGTGAAAATATTGTTGGACATTCACGGCAGTACAATAGACACTGAGAATATGCATGTAGTCACTAATTAGTTATTTGATTTTAACTTTTAAATACATATGATATGTGACATGTAATTGATTCATTTTGAGTTTTGTTAAACTTTTGTTTCAAATGACTTAAATTTAAAAAATTCAGTATATAGTTTTTGTTTCTATGAGGATTATTGAGTCAAGTATTTAAATGTTTAGTATTTTAAAAGATCATCTGAGTACAAACTGTTTTTTATTCATTTGACTATGTGATTTTGTTTGATTTTGTTTGATAGAAATTATAAGCTTTTCTTTCACTGACATATCTGATCTTCCACCCAGTTTTTAAAGGACTTACAGGATTCATTTTCTTTCTGGTGAGATCCACAAGTTGAGTTAATTATATTCAGTCACTCAGTTCTAATCCTAAATGACCTCAGTTATGTCTGTTTGTCACAGTTGTTGAGTTAAGTGATGTGACACAGGATCGCAGTGATGTGTTATTTTTATTTGTATCCGTTTTTATGTGTTGGAGTTAAATAAACTATATTCAGCCCCAAATATATGACAATAATCAACCGTGTTTGTCCACATACATCTGGACTATTAAACACTGGTCACAGTTCAGGCCAGAACCTTCCCTCATAGGTCGACAAAAAACTGAATGGTGCACACAGAAATACCCCCAGCAACAAATCCATGTCTTCTTTAACAATTCATTGAAAGACGTAAAGTTAGAACAAAAATGTGGTTAAGGAATTGTGAAAGAGTAAAGGAGGTGTACATGAATGGAAAGTACACTGAGATAATCTGGTCACCAGTTTATACTTAATGAGTGTATTCCCTAAAGGAAATGTATGGACCCATGATGGAATGAGTGATGCATTGTCATACAAGAAACAATTTTTTTTAAGTTTTCTCGGATTTGCAAATTTGCAATTGCTGTGTTTTTGAAAATGTTTAACATTGAAAAAAAATCCCTTTGATCCAGACAGTTAGCTATATCATGTATTAACTCAGTAACTAAAACCTCAGTATTTTAAATGTAAGCTTACCTTGTTCAGAAATCAGATGTAACACGCTGTTCTAAGAATCCGTCAGACACAGTAATGCCAAATAATACTTTTTTCTGCCAAAAAATGTATATTTGATGCAAAAGACTGCTAGCTTGTTCGTTTTTCAAAGTGTTCATGTGTGTGTAAAATGTTCAAATGTAGTTTTAAATAAAGTTTTTTAATCCACTCTAAAAAAAAATCCTCAAGCATTTGCATCGTAGTTTTATGAACAAAAAGTGACTGAAGTAAAAAAAAAAAAAGACTACACTCATTACAAATTTAGATGATTAAATACAATAAGAAGAGTTTTTTTTTAACAGAACTTTATTGAACAAGTGATCACACAAAGCTAAAAGTCATTTGAAAAAGACATTTTTCAGCAGTAATACCATAACAGAATATTTCAGAAACCATAGCAGCACAAATGCTAATTTTACCTGCACAAATCAGCACAAACGTAGCACTAAAAAGTAGACAATTCTGGTCTGTTTTGGAGCAGTCTTGGGGGATGGTGACCTTTGAATGACCTATAAAATAAAGTTTAATATCTCAAAAACCGTAGCAGCACAAATGCTAATTTTACCTGCACAAATCGGCACAAAAGCAACACTAACCGCTCCGCCTATTTGCCTTTACGTTTCAAGTGGGTGGGGGGTCAGCTTCACTCTGCTCTCTGGTAGCAAGAAAATGCGCGTGCTCTTCGCGAGCTCGTTCCCAGCTCATAACCAGTGCGCTCTGCCGTCAAGGGCAATCATTGATTAATGGGTAGTCATGTGACTGATGCAAGTCAGATCTTTTTATTTAGCAAAACTGTGATTAATAGTTAAATATTATTGTTAAGGAACACAGACAGGACTCCGCACGCACACACACATTATTTTTTAATTACAATTTTTTTTTAATTGCCTGAAGAAAATGGCACTTTGGGCACCCATCAGGAAAGGGGCAGGTGCTCAGCCCAAGCCCAAGTGTGTAATGAAATGCATATTCACTTCAGAGAAGATTTCTCCAAAGAAGACAGGGAGGCTTATTCTAAGCTGTGGCCAATGGTTCAGGAGGCCAGGAAGAAGGAAAAAGAGCGTTTCCGAAGGAAGGTTACGCACTGATTGATGACAGTCGAGTGGATCCTATTTGAACATCCTTTGTAACATTGTTCCATTTCAGGTACTGTGACTATTTTACCAGTTCTACGAATGTTCAGACACCTTAAGGGTTGCTGCAATAAATGCTAATGTTGAATTTTGTAGGGAACACATTAGCTGCTCATTACTCATTACTACTCTCTTCGTGCAGTCTTATTATTTAGCGAATGTTATCCTTTTTTTCTTTGAATGTTGGGGGTTTAAAGAACAATGCAAAGCGTAAGGCAACTTTTCCTTTTTGCAGAGAGCAGAAGAGCAACATTATTTTTGAAGAGACTCATTCAGGGGAGGCAGATAAAAATTTCTGGAAACAACAATGGAAAATTATGTTTTCTTCAGCAATGGGACTTCACATTCAGCTGCTGGAGTGATGATCCTGTTCAACAGGTTTTTGAGAATTGTAATTAACCACAGTAGTGACAATAATGGATACTGGCTAATGATGGTGATTGAGTTATGATATTAAATATATTTTGATTTGTGTTTATGGTTATAACAAAAGAACACAGATCAAACAACTTGACTCTTCCTTGAGTAAGATGTTGGAGGAATGGAAAGTGACCTATAATACTCCAACACTGACAAAGTCATACTTGGAGGAGACTTTAATTTGGTCCCTGACGTCTATATGGATCGCCTTCCTCCAAGAAGAAATAGCCACTATTATGAGGAGATTATAGCTGAATTTATTACTAAAGAAAATCTAATTGATTTTTGGAGAATGAGAAATCCCAATGTCAAACAATTCACATGGTACAATTGGGCTAATAATGGTCAATGTTCAAGGTTAGACTTTTGGTTAATGTCTACTAACCTGATAAATGAGGTCCTTAAATGTGAAATATCAGTATCACCCCTGACTGACCACTGTGCTATTTCAATGTCTTTTCAACCAGGTGGGGTTAAGCATATCCCTAACTATTTATGGAAGTTTAACAGTAGCCTCCTAGACAATGAGGAATTTTGCAATGAAACAAAAAAAACTTGTTAAACAAAATTAATCTACTGGAAATGTCACCCTTGAGTAAATGGGAATGGTTTAAAATTTAAAATCAAAGAAGATGCCATAAAAATAAGTAAAGGCATCTCAAAAGTTAAAAAAAAAAAAAAAAAAGAAACATGATATTATTAATGATATGAATAGAACACGTCAAAAAAAGACCCATCTGTAGAAGAACAAATCAAACTAAATAATCTTCAAAATCAGTTGGATAGTTTATATCTGGAAAGAGCAAAAGGAGCATTTATATGCTCAAGAAGGTGAAAAAAAATACTTCTCATTTCTTTGGCCTAGAAAAACAAAGACAAACAAAAAAGAAAATCAATAAACTACTTGTTAATAATCTTAGGAATGATAGCCAAGAACAAATAAATGAGTAAATTGACCCTGTGCATGAGAAAATGCTAATTTCCTGGTTTGAGACCGGATGTGGGGTTGTACATTTCCGGTAGCTTTACTTTGCGGTCAGTCGCTACTGCGAAGATATACTCCAAAATTGATGTCCAAAACTCGAAAACGGAAAGATCGCGTTAAGTTACAAAGAGCAGAAGGTGGGAACACTCACCACTGTTGTGTCATCAAAAAATCTAATGATCAATTTTGACGTTTAAAGAGTTTAGATCAATCAGTTGTTTACATCACTCAACACAAGCAGAACTGCATTACTGCAGCAGAAGACACATCGTCCACATTCAGAAGCACATCTCTATAGTGACTGGTCTTATGATTTAACCAGGCAAATGTTCAGCATTCAAACTACAGGTGAAGAATAGTCAAACCAGATGTTTCCCGTTATGTTGATATCAGCTAGTCAAGTACACACCTACACAGCATGTTAACAAACCGTGAAAAAAGCCACATAAAAAAGGAATGATTGCTGGTAAGGGTTTCTATACATTAGTATTTACGAAGGGTATGTTGTGACTTACCTTCAAAATTACAGCGGTCCCTCGCTATAACGCGGTTCACCTTTCACCTCGCTGTTTCGCAGATTTTTTAGTGCAAGTTTGCATACTTATTTTTACGTCACATTGTGTCCTGCGTCCTGATTGCTGCAGACGATCTCCTCCGTGACGTCTCTCCTGTACAGTACAGAATCGCTGCATCGATTGCTAGCAGTGTGACTCTGAAGTGCAGTGCTGTATGTCCACGATGTCCACGAAACGTTTTGCACCGTCAAAAAATAAAAGTGGCTACTTCATTTCATCGCTGGTTATTTTTAGAACATAACACCCGCGATAAACGAGGGACAGCTTTGAAATATAACATTTGAATCCATTTTCTCTTTTGCTCTGAGGCGTGGGGAAAAAATATCGACAAGTTGATGAACATCATTTACAGATATATTTGGTAAATGCCCAAGACATCTATAGAAATGTAAATCGCCGCTTGATTCATTCATTTGCTTAACTTGTTTTGGACCGTAAACAAGGTGGGAATAGGACACCGGAAACAAAGCTCCCCACAGGAGTTTCCACACCGGAAGTAGCATATGCTAACGTGCACATAGTCAATAGAACATTTTTATAAGAAATTATATGAATCTAACTTTTCACTCGATGATTGCCAAACATTTTTTGAAATAATTAGGCCAAGTAGTACAATAATTGACGAGTCCTTTAGGCAACACATGTGTAAGGAAGAGGACTCCCTTACTACATTTATTTATATTATATTATCTGTATAGCACTTTAGAGCACACCTTTCACTTTATTAAAAGCACCTTATCAAGCACTTTATTTAGCATTGCACTTTAAGCATGGATTTGCACAGTAAAACATTTGCACACAAGAAGTTTAAATATTTATTGACTATTTATTGGGAATTTTAAAATCAGTTGGTAGCCTTATTTCAGATCCTCCACAGCTGCTCCTCATCAAGGAATGTGGTGGTTGTCTGTCAGGAGAAAAGAATGGTGATTGAAATTGTGATTAAGGTTTACCAGTAAGGAAAACTAATGCAAGTGTGTGTGAAATCTAGGGATAAAAGTGGTGCAAATAAGTGTAAGATAATGATTACTCACCTTTCTTGCCTGTGTCCTCTTCAAGGTGTTTGGGCAAATATTTCCTGGGGGTCCAGACACCATTTAAAGGTTCTGGGAGAGACCATTGGTAAAGAGAGTGTGGTGAATATTTTTGTGCTTGGGTTTCTGGGTTTTTATAATATTGGGTTTGGTGTAACATTAAAGTGTGAAATATTTATTAATATGTAAATGTTAAATGTATTTATGTATTTATTTATTCTTATTGATATATTGTATACTGTGGTGGAAGGTTGGGATTTAATAACTTACCTTAGAGTGGAATAATGGTTAAGTCTATGACAGCTGAACATATTTAAGGCTCCCAGTTAATAATAATAATGGATTGGATTTATATAGCGCTTTTCAAGGCACCCAAAGCGCTTTACAATGCCACTATTCATTCACTCTCACATTCACACACTGGTGGAGGCAAGCTACGGTTGTAGCCACAGCTGCCCTGGGGCAGACTGACAGAGGCGAGGCTGCCATATCGTGCCATCGGCCCCTCTGGCCAACACCAGTAGGCGGTAGGTGAAGTGTCTTGCCCAAGGACACAACGACCAGGACAGAGAGCCCGGGGATCGAACCGGCGACCTTCCGGTTACAGATACGCTTCCCAACCCCCACGGTCGCCCCGACAGACGAGTTGGAGTGTGGATTTTTGTGCTGTGAAGAAGCTTGACAAGTTAATTATTGTAAGGAGAGCTGTATAGAAAAATACTTTTTGTTCCACTACACTTGCCTTGGTCCATCTCACTGTGTTTCCAGCCGCTAAGGGCCGCCCTGTTACAACGTGGAAGATAAACTTAGAATTGCAGAGCTAGATAAAGCAATTGGGCATACTTCAAAAGGAAAGTCACCAGGACTGGATGGGTTAACAGTGGAATTTTATATTCATTTTTGGAATGATATCAGGGTACTGCTTTGTAATGCCTTTTTGGAATGTACTTCATCTGGTCATCTCTGTCGTCTACCATGAAAAGGGTTGTTATCACATTAATTCCAAAACCCAGTACGGACAAACTATTGCTGGATAATTGGAGACCAATTACTTCATTATGCAATGAATACAAGTTGCTTGCTCATATTTACTCCAATAGATTGGATTTGGGGCTATCCAAAATAGTGGATGAGTGCCAGTCAGCCTTTGTGAAGGGTAGAAACATACATAACCACACTAGACTGATTCTTGGCCTGCTAGACTACAGAAAATTTATCACAACAGACAGTTATGTGTTGTTTCTGGACTTCTTCAAGGCTTTTGACACAATCGAGCGTTCCTTTTTGTTAAAAGCTTTAGAATTTTTGGGCTTTGGAAGTAAATTTTGCAACAAGGATGAAATACTTTACACTGTCATCAGTAGCACGGTCTCCTTGAATCCAGGAATGACTCCTAGATTCAAGGTGCAACGAGGAATCCGACAAGGATGCCCTATTTCTTAACACTATTAATCAAAAATTCTAACGACATACAAGGAATATCAATTTTTAATAAAGAGTTCAAAGTCAGTTTGCAGATGATACATCTATCTTTTTGAAAGATAAATCAATGGTAGATAAAACTTCCAAGTATTATCTCAATCTTCTCTAAAGCTTCCGGTTTATCTCTTAATATCAAAAAATGTGAACTACTCCCGATTCATACAAGCTTGTACTGTTGTTCCAAATTTTCATTTGTATTATTACCTGTGTTATCCTCTTTGAGAGTTTGTATTTTACAATTGCTCAATTAAAAAAAGAAATCTAGGTAGCTAGTGGCCAGCTGTTTGCCACACACAACCTTTTGCAGCTGGCAGGTGGTGGGCAGCCCTCTTCCAAAAAAGCAAAGACTGCTTACTTTCTTATGGGGAAATGGGTCGTTCACAAATAAATTTACTAACCTAGAACATATTTAGAAAACAACAAGAGGAATAACTGAGTGTACACTGAAGCCAAAGTGTCTTAAACCTGCATTCTGTCTGAAGACCACCAGATGCTAATTGCTGTAGTTTCAAAAACACTTCAGGTCCTATAAATGTCTATGGAAAAGCCTGTGCAATTTTTTCGGTCGCGCGATTCAGCTCCTGCTCAAACTGTACGATTGACTCGCAGGAGTTAGAAGTTCGTAGGTCACGATGCAGGGTATCACACTATACGACCCGATGCTCTGATGCGACCCGAGTGCTCACACTGCGCGTCCATAAAAATGAAGGTTATAACAGAAAATCTGTCGCTCGCTCTCCCTCTCTGTCTTTCACTCACACAGACACACACCACCATCAACTTTGCTAAATTGCTAATGAAAAACATGATCAGGCAGCTGTGATTGAGCAGCAATGTCTATCCAACTATTTTCACGGTTGTTGTGGTCGTGATAATTTTGTGAAGCCACATCGAAAAGGCTCGGATGCCTCCATCGCTTGTGTCCAGATCACACGCTGCACTGCTGTGCTACTCTGTCTTTTTCACCGACATTTATGTGTTTGCGCGTGCGCAGTGTGAGCAGCTGCGGCGACACCCTCACGACAGTCGGGGATTGATGATCGGGAGCTGGTCGTGAGGTGTTAATCGCTTCTCGTTACCCCACGTATACTACACGATGCACGACGCACGATGAAGGCCAAAATCGGGCCGATCGCCAAAACGGTCGCACGACTCAAAAATCGGCTCAAAATGGGCCAAAAATCGCACAGTGTGAGCCCAGCATTAGTCACTCATAAATAATATGGAAAACTCTAATGTTAAGGCATTAAAAATGGATTTCATAAAAGAATGAATTCGCCATAGAGTGTAAATAGACAGATTCTTTATTGATCACGCAAGGGAAATTGCCGTATTGCAGCAACACCATAAGAAGTAAAAATAAAAATTGTATAATCCACAATAAAAACAACATAGGCTGTGTAACAATGTCATTTAAGGTCCATACTGAAGGCCTAGTAATGTGAGGTAGTCCAAAATTTCACATACTACAGTGATTAAAAGAAACTAATACCATAATGAAAAGTCACACTTTATTTTATTCATTTCTATACAGGCAATCGCGTAAACCAACCCTGTACGTCTTTCCTGGGTCCCTCGCAGCAACACCCTTCCAAGATGGCAGCCAACAGTAGCAGCACGGGTAGCAAATCCAGCAACAGCAGCGGTGGGAAACAGTCCGGCCCGTCAGCTGAACAGGTACCCTCCCCTCCACCTCAGGCTGCTTCACCGGTGCAGTCGTTGATATTGTTGTCGTTGGGCCGTGTGCGGTGGAGTTACAGCCACCAGTTTGAGTCCCGGATAGCTAAAGCTAACGTTAGCTTCCCATCGCCGTCATGGTCTGCTCTCTAACAAGCAGCTGGTGTTAAACATGAAGATTTAAGCGTTCATATAGTGAGCTGGGGTCAGGTGTGCGCTTCTAGAGCGCGGTTTATGGCTGTTAGACGTATTTAAATGTGCGCATGTGTGTAAGGAGGTGGTTTGGCTGTGTGAATAGAAGATGCTATTTTTATAACTGAAGACCACCCAGCCCGAATCAATCAACGTGAAGCCACATTACTCAGATATTCATAAAGTACCTGTAACGATGAACTGAGTCTGCCGTAAAAGTCCTGCAGTGTAGCTGCTCTCAACAAAAGTATGTGGAAAGCGATTGATGTGATCAATGCAATGGTTTCATGTGGTGCTCCTGCAGGCTGTCCATCATGGATCAGTTTGCGTTTGTTGGTGTCAGCTGCCCTCTGCTGTCCCAGCGCAGCACAGAACAGCATAGACTACGGCAGTGACCATCACAGACTCATGCTGAGCGGATATTAAAATACCTCAGTCATCTCAGAAAATAGTGATGGCTGTGTGTGTTGTTGTAGAGAACGTATGTGTTTTTAGTGAAGCCTGGTTAATTGTTAATGTGAACATTCCTTGACAGTTTCCACACAGCCCCCACTGGTAGAAACGGGGCTCACTGGTTTTGATCACCAGGAGGTGTTTAAGTTACTCAAAATTAAAATGCCATTATTTTTATGATATAGCCAAAAAATTACTGAAAATGTGTGAATTTCTGTTAAGTGAGGTTACATAGACTTTTACACCTTAACTATATGTGGATCAGACATGCTTACATGTCCAGTCATCTCCAAGAAACGTGAATATAAAAATAATATGCAATAGCTCTGCTGGTCCATGATGGTGCTCACTGTGGTTTTGTGTGGCAGGTGGTGGCAACATTTCAGAGGATGCGTCAGGAACAGCGCAGTATGGCTTCTAAAGCTGCAGAGTTGGAGATGGACATCAACGAGCACAGGTCGGTACAAACCTTCTGATCCGCTCTAAACAGTTTACATTTACAAAGAAGTTTCATGCGGCAGTTCAAGAAAGAGAGAAATGAACATGATTTATTGATATACAAAATTCTGTTATGTTATTTGACGACTCCGATGCTACGACAGCAGAATGAAATCCTAGTGGCGATAGACGTTATCTAGGCATCAAGGGTCATGCCTTGATTCTAGGTCCTCGTCAAATTCTAGCTCAGGTTGTAGCTCCAGTGCCCCTCCAGCTCATCGAGGATCTCAGAGCAGAAGTCCAAGATGGTGGAGTTTAATCCATCTGACCATGGCTTGCAACACGCTCTGGGAAGCAGCTAAATTATTTTATGGTTTTACTGCGTGCCTTCTCAAATGTGCGATGTGTGGCCCAAATGTGTGCGCACACACGTGTACACAGACAAAGCAGACAGATGATAGAAAAACACACACAGCAAGTGTTTATTTCTCACTTCCAGTATTAGGAAACGTTTGCATGTTTGCAAACAGTACTGATTGCAAACAGTTCATTGGCACAACCAGAACAGGTGGCTGGTTTGCAGTAGTTACTTTGGTAACTGAGTTTAAGTAACTGATCTTAAAACGTTTAAATATAAAAAATAAATAAATTCTTAAATGAGGTGTCAGATATACTTGTATGGGTATTAATATACTTGGTGGAAGACCTAATGGCTGAGTCGTTATTCCTGTTATACTTCTTTTAAGTTCACCTCCCAGAGTGCATGTGTGGTCGGTGCATGGTGAAATAAAGTCTCCGTGGATACGTCCTCGTAGACACATGGACACTCACTGTCTGATGATGAAATTTATGATCCTAGTGGACTTGTGGATGTGGAGGTTAATTGAGACTTATGGCCTGACATTATAAGCATCTAAATACGTAATAAGCCCTAGGGCAGACCAAGTGGTGCATGCGAATGTAACACTGAATGCATGTTCTTAGCCGCAAATATTTCACAGTCTGGGGAATCACAATGTCAGCTACTAGCTGAGGCATTCCTGTGATACCTTTTGAGTTGAATTAGTTTTCTTTTTAACATTTCTGTTTTTCTATTCAGCTTAGTAATAGACACATTGAAGGAGGTGGATCCATCGAGGAAATGCTTTCGTCTAATAGGAGGAGTGTTGGTGGAGAGGACAGTAAAAGAAGTTCTACCTGCCTTGGAAAACAACAAAGAACAGGTGATGGAAGAGGAAATGAGAGCATTTTACAATTTTTCTTTAAACACTGAGTGCTCTGGCGTTTAATAGCTTCATATATTGTACTCAGACACTTATTTAACTCAAAATTTAATTTTCTTCCTCCTTCTGTCCTCGCAGATCTCCAAAATAATCGAGTCCATCAACTCACAGATGCAGACGAAAGGGCGGGAGCTCACAGAGTACAGGGAACGCTACAACATACGTTTGGTGGGAGAGGGCGAAGGAGAGGAAAAGGGCCAGTCAGCCGCTCCCTCCAGGGACAGCGAAGGAGGCGGATCCAAAAGCGGAGCCGGTGTTTTAGTTTCATAGGTAGTGAGCATGGACAGTGACAGCAGGGCCCTTTGATTTCTGCAGTGCTGAACACGTAGATGGAGTCACACAGTTTAGGTGGAAAACAAACTCTTTGCAGGATAACTCTGGATTTGAAGTTTACTGAAATCTCTGCTTAATCTAACGCACTTGTTAATTTGCAGCAGGTGTATTCTGCTTCCTTATGTTCAGTGTGAAAGTTAAAGCTGTCTTATGTTTGCCTTTTTTAATGCTGAAATACTGTGACATCAGTTCACTGATTGAATTCAACCACCTGAACATTTACCCGCACTCACGCAGGAGCAGCTAAAAACATGATTTTGCTGTCTTAAGATTATCAAAAGTGTTTTTTCCACACAATAATGATAATGTGCTAATGTGTTTGGCCAAAATTAAAGAGTAATTTCGAAAAGTAAGAAGAAATGGGACACCTAAACATCCAGTAAAATAAATCATTTTGAAAGATGTGCAAAAATTAGATTTCATAGTGCTGTAAAAAATTAACAAGTTGAGCAAAAGTTCATGTCCATGAAGGCATTTAAAAAGCACTCGTCTTTAGCATGAACATCTAAATTTACTCTAAGTACATCATCAGACTTAACAACAGACACGTTACATTCAGCCTCCCTCTGTGAGAGTTCGTTTCCTCTGAGCTCGTTTAGCTGCACACATGAGCCATGTAGAGTATTAGCTCTGAATGAGGTCGGTTTGTGTTCAGGGGTGATGAACCTGGAAGTGTAACTGTCACACCTTAATAATAAAAACCCACCATAACTGAGGAAATGCCTCCTAGGACCCCCTGAGCACTGTCCACACGGTTAATGTGTTGTAAGGCCTTTGTTTTTGTTAATGATCATGAATAAAAAATGTCACAGTTGTGTTTTGTTGTTGTCCTCAGTTCATCTCATCACTTCCATTAGGAGTGGCGCCAACAAGAGTTTTAAACAAAATGAGACGAGGTTCAACAGAAGTGCATCATAAATTGTTCTCACACACGAATGGTGAAGGAAAAAGGACTAGTTTAAAGAGTCCCTCTCATAGCATGGTTTGTATATTTGCCTGTATGTGCAGCACCTGCTTTCAAAGGATAAACCTCTATCATTTATTATAGCTCTGTCAAATCATGACGTTCAGAAACTGAGACATCCTTCAGCATGGTGATCTAAGACTGATTTCAAGATAGGGAAAGTCTTTTGTATGGAGTTATAAAAAGACCTCTGGGGGTTTTCTGGGAGAGTGAAATGTTTGCCACTCACCAAAGGTTTTGGACACAGTGAAAGGAAGATAACTTATCATCAAGTACAGAAAACACCTAAAATGTATCAACAGGAAAATACACGTCAGTTAAAGTAAGATATAATACCTTTAAGGTACATCAAGCCATCTATGTGCTCACTTTCATTCTAAAGCAAAAAAAGAGCAAAACCACAGGTCAGCCAACAGATTTTGGTGTCCAAGTTCTGGATTGCTCCTAATTTGTCTGCAAGGCAATTATAAATAACAAAAATTAAAACTTAGTGTGGGGAACTGAAAGGACTTTAACTGAAACACCACACTTTAAAGAAAAATGGACAGGATGTTGATTGTTTACAAAACTAAACCAAAAAATAAACAAAAAATGTCTTTAGTTATAATTTTTGTAAGTTTAGTTTTGTCAAACATTAAAAGACACTGGAGCTTATGTTTAGTTGAGACGAGTATGTGGTAGAGAGCCGTGTGCTTGTGAACTTATTATCTTACCTATGACAAATAACCACCAAAAACAAAACCAACAGCAACAAAAATTATAACTATAGAATGAAAACTAGAATGAACCACACCAAAAACTCTTAGGCAAAAAAATAAACCTTAAAATATCAGATTAACTCTGGAAACTAAAGTAAACTGAGACAGGGGAAAAGAAAAGCTAACAAATACAATAAAAAATGTGAGATATTTTCTCTGGGCGTCTGTGTGCACTGCCATATTTGCACGTATCTATATTTATCTCTATCTATATATATATATAGCTACACTTTATAGTATTCATTCTGGGTTTTATATGGGATTGAGGCGGATTGATTGAAGCTCTTTCATTTGTAATTTAAACCTCATGGTCCGTTTGGACTAATGTGAGCAAGTGATACTGAGCAACTGAGATTATTTTTGAACATATGGCGTTACGTAACTGACAAAACACGTGATTCGGGATTAAGTGGGAAAAAGTGAAAAGACACCGACGAGGATGGGATTCGAACCCACGCGTGCAGAGCACAATGGATTAGCAGTCCATCGCCTTAACCACTCGGCCACCTCGTCTGAATGTCTCTACCGCAACAGCAAATTGTATTCAAGGGCAACATAGAAGAATAGTGTCCATATTTATTTGGCTTATTTCTAAAGACTTCGTTCTCACGTAACGTGGCACCGTAATTAGAACATCCACGGGTTCACACATTGGCCTTTAGGACAAATTAAAAACAAGCGCAAACACTTCTCCAGGAGTAAATTCAGCGGCGCCTTTGCGTCCGTCATTACGGTTATAACACATCGGTGTGCGCCGCTGTCGCAGCAGCAGCAGACTGCTGACAACTGTGCTGTGCTTTGATGGAGATCACAGAAACTGGATGATCGCTATTATTTGTTCTTTTCTGAGTCGTGTGGAAATCTAGGTCAGCGCTGCCACTAACCGGGAAAACATGCGATCGAGTATTCGTTACATTTCCAGCCGAGGAGGCTGCAGTTAGCACCGAGGCGCCAGTGTCGGTGACGCTAGCTGGGACAGAAATAGAGCAGTAAGAGGCATCCAGCTGTGGTTTTCGGACCTCTTTGTGTCCTGCAGCCTGTCTGGGATGCATCTCTCCAAGAAATGTTCCGCCTTCAAAGTAGTGCTGAGCGCCCTGCTGATAGTGGCGCTGCTGCAGCTCATCTACCTGTCCTTCCTGTCCAAGTTTCACGGAAAGCAGCAGCGGTACCGATACTCGGAGCTCTTCGGAGGCTCCGGGGCCAAGAAAAATGCCCACCCGGAGAAAAACTCGCGGAAGGAGCGCCTGAGGTACTCACTGTCCACCGGCGGGATCTTTGACAACAGCGGGCAGTACCGAGTGTACAAGAACTTGATCAAAAGTGACTTCACCACGAATGAGAAGCCGGGATCTGACCCCAGCTCCAACATCCTGGCTCTAGCTACACACACCACTATCAATAACCTGCACTACCTGGAGTCCTTGCTGGAGAGGTGGCAGAACCCCATCTCTGTGGCCATATTTGCTCACGGCCAAGATGTGAAGTTTGCCACAGCTCTGGTGTACGCTCTCAGCTTCTTCTGCCCTCACATCCAAGCCCTGGTGGACTTCCACTTGGTTTGCCTCTCTGGAGAGATGGCCAGCTTCCCGGAGCAGGACCGTGAGCATTTTGCAGGTCTTGAGGACTGTGCCTCAGTGTTCTCCAGACTGGAGACTCACGGGGAGAAGTACAAGAACTATGCCATGAGCGGAAACATCTCCTACCCCAACAACCTTCTTCGTAACATCGCCAGAGGGGGCACGGAGTCCTCCTACATCTTGGTCATTGACATGGACATGATGCCAAGCGCCGACCTGCATGAGCAGTTCATGGCCATGATCGCCAAGCGTGAGCCAGTGAGTGATGAGGTCTTCGTCCTACCAGCTTTCGAGATTCGCCACGCTAGGAAGATGCCAGCCACCAAGGCAGAGCTGGTTCAGCTCTACCAGGTCGGTGAAGTCCGGCCCTTTTATGAAGAGCTGTGTCCTCGTTGTCAGGCCCCCACCAACTACTCACAGTGGGTAAACAGCCACGTCAGAGAGACGGGAACCCTGGAAGTTGCCTACACGCTCACCTGGGTGGACCCCTGGGAGCCCTTTTATATCGGGCACCACTCTGTGCCTCTCTACGATGAGAACTTCAAGCAGTATGGCTTCAATCGTATCAGCCAGGTTGGTATGAGAAAGGTGGTCATGATTTCAAGAAGATCTGCCTGTTAGCTGAAGCCCATGAGGTCTTTAAATACAAAACCACAACAATCACTGAACATACAGGAGAGAGCTACCACACACGGTCAGCATCTGTATCGCTCTTAGACTAAAGGAGTAAAGCAGCAGCTTGTTCCAGGTGTTTGGTGGCTGGAACAATCAGCCTTCTAAAATTAAAAGCTCAGGTCCCAGTAAACCAAAGTCAGCAGTATTTATACTTTGCTGTATTTTTAAAAAACTGGAAAGTGGTCGACAACTTTGCTGACCTCTGCATTTAAATCTCTTAATTTGACTGTAAGTCGTGTATATTTTCATTTTAGGAAGAAGTACTTGGTGCACTACTACTCTGTACGATCTGCAAACACAGTTTGACAGAAGTCTGCAGTTTATTCACTCTTTACTCAGATGGAGGCTTTTTCTTCACTTTTTCTATCATCAAGGACTTTCTTTATTATTTCTGTTTGCACTAAAAGATTCAGGGTTTTTTTTTCCAGGTCCAAAACTCTGTAGATGAATTGCTTAACGTCTTGATACATTCTCAATCATCCAGGAAAGTAAATCTCCAAAAGTTGATTCTGTTCATCTGGACGTAGTGCATTTGCATGACTGGTTTCAGTCATGCAAATGTACTGTTTATAAGGTTGGGGAAACCTGCAGTCAGCTGAGACTGAAGAAGTCTCTTGGATGAGTGACGAAACGTTTCTCCCGCAAAACGCTACGTCCAGATGAACAGAATCAACTTTTGGAGATGAATTGCTTAAATTAAATTGCAGACTAAATTCAAAAGCATGTGCACAAATATATGCTACCAGTCATTTTTCTGCTTTAGAGATCACACAGGTTTAGAGATTACCCCCTACTGATAATCAATTCTAATAATAGCATCGCCATTGCTGGAGATCCCACAGACCAACAGTATCTAATGTCTTTGTTTTAAACTTCTGTTAAACGCCACCGAAGCTGCAGCTGAAAGCATAAAAACTGAAACTGTCTTTTAAACATTATTTTAATTTAAATACTCTCCCATATCTTAGTGATAGAGCTGTGCTATTGACAAGTCTGTTATCTCACACGCGTATTATTTAAGTTGCTTCTACTTCCTGCCTTCAAATTGGCTGAACTTTATCATTATAGCAGATCATTTAACATAAACACTATAAACAGTTTGGAAAATGAATGGAAGTTACCAAAAGTAACACAAAAGTGTAAAGAGGTCATGGAGATGGACAAGAGATTAGGAGTCATCACAAATGAAGTTTAATGAGTCACAGTAGTGGGAGAGGACGTGACCCAGAGCGGGATGAAATCCCATAAAATATCTTTTTTTTATAATCCTGGACTTTTCAGACTAAAACTGGGTCAGCAGCTTTTTTATGGAGTTTTAAGCTTCCTAAAACTTCAGACGAGGATGTAAATGCAGTAAGAGGTACACATTTTAACACTAAAACACGTGATTGTGGACACACCTTTACTGAGGACGAGAGGTCACAGGACGTCTGCCTCTGGTGCATCAGCTTTGACCTCTCACAGGTTCTTTAGGAAAGTACTGTATTAAAGGTGTGAAGACTCCTTTAAATTAAATTAATCTGCTCGACACAAATCGTTTTTGGTTGTAGTCTCTTCTAAACCTCATGGCCTTCTTTTTCTAAGCTTCTCCTTTCCCCTGTGGAAATGTCTCCACACCTTTGTCGGTTTCATCACTCCACGCAGCCTCTCCCTGACACCTCGTACCTGAAGAAGACATTTCATCTCTCCTTCCTCATGTCCGCTCTCTCACCTTTGTTCTCATGCCTTCTGCCCTCGATACCAAAACCGTCTCCTGTGTCATTATCTTCTCTCACCTCCCCCCGTTCGCTCTCATCACTTCCCACTCCAAGTCTGTCTCCTCATGCTGTTGTTTAATCTCCCTCCAGGCCTGTGAGCTCCACGTGGCCGGATACAGGTTCTCCGTGCTGAGCACTGCCTTTGTGGTGCACCGCGGCTTCAAGATCCAGGGGGAGTTCCACGCTAGGAAAGACGAGGAGAACAAACGCAACCGGGTTCTGTTTCGCAACTTCAAAGAGGGCCTGAAGACCAAATATCCGTCCTCCGCCCGGCGCTGCTGAAAAAAAGACGAGGACATCGGCCGCCGATGACGTCGCTGTCGAGCTGAAACGACGGACGCTTTCGTCTTGTATCCAGATTTAGCTTCCTGTAAAACCCTTTCTGCCCAACTTTCATAGTCAGCACATCAATTTCCTAGTTTCTCTCTGATTTTCCTTTTTTTTGTGATGGTGGCACAGTAGGCGTTTATTTCAAATTTTGTGAAAATGAGCATCAGGGAAATGCTGCCTGGGGATTTCTGAGTGTTCGCTGAGATGGGAGAAAAAGAAATGATCATTCAAGAGTGAGAAACAGGGCAGAAAATCTGGAGTTCACTGCGATTTCACTCAAATGCACATTCAGAAAACATTTGGGGTCATTTTAAAGCACATAAGGAATGCATCCTATATTTGGAAATCATTTTACACTCGTCCAGATTCAAAAATGGAGCAGAGTCCTAGATTTCACTGCGAGTAACATGAAGTTTTAACGTCTTACATTTCAGACATTGTGTTTAAAGTTAACATGCGTGGTGGTGTTTGACAGCAGCTGGCAGAAAAATGAATTCGCTGATACATCAGGGACCAACAGTAAGGACCAGCTGCTTAATGTGGAGCTCCTGACCAGCTTATTCTCCTGCAGACTGACGGAGCAGGTTCATTTTTAGGAAGGTGGTGGAGCATCACAAAGGTTTACTTGTCTACAAGGAGACATCAGCAGGAAGGCAGCGGCGTTGTTTTCTAGAGCGATGCTGAAGATGCTTTAATCAGGCTTTCTGTACAGAAACAAGTTCTCCATCGACATATATACAAACACTAACAGCCCTCTGACTGGAAGAGAAGCTGAAAATGCTACATTTCTTCCTTTTGGGGATTTGAAAGGTCTGATTATTATATTTCCTCCAAGGGCAAAAACACTAGTTTAAAGATAAAGCTGCTCCTTTATTCTGACAAGGTCGTCACAGCAGATGGATCTGCATCTTTTGATTTGACACAGATTTCTGTGGCTAAAAAACCTCCTCACACTATTTAACTTCACTTGTTTGGCCTGGTTTCAGACATTTATGTCAGCTATTCAAGAAAAAAAATGATGAAGTAGTCTGATTGTTGCTCTGCAGACTTGCAATCATGGGAGTAAAGCGTGTCTTGTAGTGTGCTCTGACCACAAGGTGGCAACAATCGCTCGAGCGTCCCGGTTGTGGTTTGTTTTCAGCCTGTGGTAAAAACAGCAGAGCGCTCGCACATCAGCGGCGCTGTTTGGTGCTCAGGACGCGAAGCAGCTCCGCAGCACGGCCGTTAGCACATTTGGCTGCGAGTGCTTATCAGACTGAAAGGGTTCATCTCATGAGAACAAAGCCGTGGGAGCCTGTGTACAGAGATTATGCACAACACTAGATTTTTGCATACACTGTGGAGAACTGCTGTATTTATAACACTGGGGATCTGACGCTGGCAGCCCTCTACATTTATCAAGAGATTTTTGTTGTTGTTTTTACCTCTTCAGCTGGAGTGTGTGTTGGGAGCAGGCAGCTACAGGCACTAATGTAGCACACATATAAAGCATAATCAAAGTGTGAACCACAAACAGGAGCAGCCTGTGGTGTTAAAGGTTTGCTTCTCTTGCTACTATTGGAGTAAAAGACAGCAAATGTTTGATCTTGGGCTTTATTCTGTAACTACGGTACATACAGACAGTATTAACCTCGACTACCACTCTTCTTCTTTGTTTGTAGTGAATGCATATACACTTCAGATGTGTTTGACTCACATGTTTAAGTGTTTAATTTAAATGTAATTCTCGATTCGAGACGGACTGACGTGTTTTTTCTTCCTCACTCGTCATGTTTGTGATATATTTATTGTAAAAACTCTTGTTTGTTAACAGGAATAGTTTTTTATGACCTCGAGCCACAAAGAATAACCTGTAGCACCAAATTTAAACCACTATGAAATAATTTATTTAGCGTTTTTGGAGCAGATTCAGTTTGAACACGTTACCTTATGTGATTATGTGGTGCAGTGCTTTTTCCTGGTGCAGTGTTTCTTCCTTATTTGGAAATTTATTGTTTTTTTTATTTATTTATTTTTTCTCTATGATGCCTGATTTGTATTGTTGAAATTTCTAATAAACCTGGATTATTTACATTTGACCCGTGACTGTGATTGACTCTAGCTCTAACTCAAGAATAGAGTAAGTTAGTGAAATCACACCTGATTATATCACAAACTCAGTATGCGAAAGAAAGAATGGCTCAGGTGGTAGAGCAGGTCATCTTCTAGTCAGAAGGTCAGTGGCTTGATCTCTGGATCATCCAGCCCACATGGCTTAGGAAAGATACTGAACCCTGAGCTGCCTCCAGTGCATCCACTGAGAGAGTGTCTGTTTGTTCGAAAGCACTAAATGTGCTGCATGAAGATGTCAAGTCAAGTGACTGTTATTGTCATTTCAAACATGTACAGTACAGAGTGAAACGAGACAACATTCCTGGTCCTACATATGACAGACAAACACAGGACTATGTAAAGTGCAATGTGCAAAAAAACAAGACAAGACAGTGTAATGGAAGTGTGCAAAACACTTACTATTGTAATTTCTTAATTTTATATATTACCTTTAATCCTGTGCAGTCTATTTACCAACATTAGCAAACATACTACACATAGAAACTTCAGAAATCCCTTTTGGCCATTCAGTCAGTTTTCAATTCAACCAAAGTCGAGAGGTTTCTATATATTGAAGGTTTTTGATTGATAAAAGGGAGAAATACAAATATAACATCTCCAAGAGGTATTTGGGGAAAATTGGGAAATGATCTGTGTTAATGGCTCTAATTTATTGACACTTACAGGTAAGACTGATATCACTTAAAATATCAAATTTTTTCTATTGAACCTACAGTAGGTTCAGACTGGACTTCATTAAATCAAAGGAAATGTAACAGCATCCACACTGTGAACATGCTTAAAATTCAGCTTTACTGGACAAAAATAATAATTGTTTAGATGTAACTGAGCTGTAGTGAGCCCTGTGACAGACTGCCACCTGTCCACAGAGTGTGCTGCCTCTGCCTCTAACCCCTGTCTTAGCCCCCACACCACCCCCCGAGACCCTGACAATTTTTTAAATATTGTAAAGCATTCAGTCAAACTTCATCACGCACTGAAGGATTAGACAACAATCGCAATAATCATTGGATAATAGACTCTTTTTTTTTTTAAAAAATGAAAGAATTCAGGAAATGCTCCTTTAATGAGTCACTTTACAAATCAGGGAAGGTCACTGATATGAAATAATGTACAAAATACTTCAAAATTAAACATGTATATATATTATCATTTATGCAAGAGTAAAGTGGGAGGATGAGGAAATGTATTTGTCTTTTATGTTATTAAACTGAAATGCTTATTTGGTATAAAAAATGGGTCCAAATTCTTCTGTTATAAGACGAGTAAAGACTTCCTTGGGCTGAATTTTTAAAAATGCATTCATTCACCCTACAAAACTGTAAAATAAATAACTTTACTGTATGTGTTTTTATACCACCAGTTTTTATAAATAGTAATTAAATATTATTACATTTTCTTCTTGTATTGTTTGTGTACACGTTTCAAATGAAAAGTAATTTGAAAACAAATTGTAAGTAAGAAAACAAACATCCTCAGTCATGCGAAGGTTCTTTGAGCACTTGGAATTGCTCAAACCCAATCAATTAACTTCACCAGAGGGATTTGCAATGACATCTAATGTCAACAGAGTTTCCAGAAGCATCATTTGAAAATAACTGCAACACTTCATGTCCAAGTAAAGCGTTTCAAATATAGCAGGCTTCGCCCGTCTGAACTCAGAGCGTGCGTGACGTTATGTAAAACCTTTATATGTGTCGCTCAAAGTGAGAAAACTGCGAGTTATCAGAGGAGTATCATTCTCCAAAACACTTGACCTAGTTGACTCTAACCTGTGGTGTAACGGGGTTTAAGATGGGGAGGCTTTAAAGCCATCCCTGCACCAACAGCATGTGACAGGTGATTACAAGGTGAGCTGGGACAGAATCCAATTAAAAGTTCCTACTTAGTAATTAAGATCTGTGTTACACTGGAGTTTAATGAGTTCTCTGTATGACTTCTGCTTCATATGGACTGAATTCCCTCTGCAATGACGCCCATGGCCAGTGAGGTTCCCAGGAGAGCCTTCATTATATCCTGATAAATAAAAAAAAGAAAGGTGATGAAGAAAATAAAACACGTCAGTATCATTGTGCTCAGCTTCAACTTCGCTCGAGCGTTGATGGTTTAACCGGCCATCTGTTGGTTGATAAAGTGGAGCACGTGTGACATTCAGCACTCGACAACTGTGCGAGGGGCCGTGGCATTTTGTGGCTAAGCCTTCATTATTGGGTCCAGGCACACGAGGGCAAGTGGCACGCAACGCCATGCTATGACTTTAGATCAGCTTTCATTGGACGCACACTTGGTCATCACCAGCTTTATTAAGTAAGGCTTTGTTTTTGCCTTCCACTCACTTCATTGCGACTTCCCTATTACTCATGTACAACAGCAAGGCCTTACCAATGTAGCAAAAATCTTTGAGTTAGAGTACTCATGCATTTAAGTTAGGTTATTCATTTGTTTTACATACATACTATATATAATTGGTATATGCTTAGTCATCTTTTTTAAACTTTAAAACCTATGGTGTACATTTTTTCTCCCCCTGCTCAGGGTGTTAATAACGTAGCAGAAGGTGCGGAAAGGTTAGGAGGGGGATGGTGGATCAGGAGAGGCAGGTTTGGTGAGGTAAAGTGGGGTTTATCTCAGCAGCTTTGGGGAGTGAAGGCTTATCTGGGTCAGAGAGCTTTATGACATAAGCAATTAGGGTTTCCTTCTCTTGTGTATGCTAGCAGGAGGGAGGCCTCCCGCTATCTAGATTAGCCATCCTACTCATGCCAGGAGAGCTCGGCGGCTTCTGGACAGTGGAGGGAACCAGCTGGAGGGCGAGATGAGCAGGCGGCAGGGGGTTCCTCGATGGGGAAGGGGGGGGGGGAGGGGGGGCAACAAGAGCAATGGGTCAACAAACATATCTTGTAGACATGCAGGACAAGCAGCACGGGTCAGCGGAGGAGCAAGAGCAGAAAGACGGAGTCAGTGACCCACACTGATGAAAGGAATTCACAGAATGAAATGTGGGGGGATGAAGAGGGCGTTTGTTCACTGTAGCATGTTTAACAGGAGTGTGGAGAGAAAACGACCACAAAGGATGTTTATGGTTACTCAGCTTAATGTCATCGATTTCTTCTCATGAGCCACTTGACTGGAAGGATTTACAAGTGATTAGGACAATTGGTTTAGAGAAATGGTTTAAAAGATCTCTACATATGCGCAGCTTGTGACTCAAGGCATCTGACAACATGTGAAAATATGAAATATGGATTTTGTCTCACAAGAACTGCACATTACTACCCCCCAAAAAAGTAAAAATGTAACTTTGTGACTGTAATTCATCATTTTCACATTAAGCTATTCCAGTGATGTGAAGCAAAAACAGCCATGCAAGCTGAATGCTGTTATAAGAATTACATTTTATGTGTTGTAAACAATACTTATGATTATTTGTTAACCTCTAATGCCAGATAACCACCGAAAAAAAGATTTCTTCTTAATTCCAACCTGACCAAAAACACATGATTTTATAAAACAACATAACAGAAATGGTTACATTAGAGCTGCTGGAGACATCTATACTTACATGATGAGTTATTTTAATGATTGATCATTTAATGTTTTGTTGCTTGAAATTTCTTTCTCCAGCACAGAGTCAAATATCTCTAAAAAAAAAAAGGAAATATGATCGTTACACATAACCACATAACAGAAAAAGGAGCAAACCGTCACGTTTATCAGGGACCATCATATCTTTCACTTCAAAAATTACTTGGATGTCTCTGACTGGTCAGAATTTTTTCCATTAATTTTCTGCTAGACAGCTTGTTTTAGATCAGCGGTGCTTTTTTTTTATTTTATTTTTTTACAAAACTCATTTCCTTATATTTTTCTTCTAAGGATGCAGATTTTCTTGACAATAATTCTCAAAGCTTTCTGGCGGTCTATCAACTGTTCTTCACTCCTTGTACCTGTCCATTTTCAAAGAAATGGAGATTATGTATCAGACTTTCAGGAGCAGGACCACGCCTCCGAACACGCTCCTTCCGGCTGTCATCTATGTAGGTCCCCCCAGTTCTGCAAGCCAATCATTCTCGTTTACGTACCACCCTCCCTCCCTCCTTGTTCTCAATTCTTTAACTTCTTCACTTAGTACACAGGGATCTGCCAGGCCCGGGAGCCATCGCCAGTCCCCTTCGAGGCCTTCCCCAAACCGCAGCTCAATTCATGTCAAAGCATTTACCTACTCAAACACTGTTAAACCTAAAATGAGGACGTCGGCCCAGCTAGTGAAATGATTTTCTGTTTGTTAGGCCACTGATCTAACACTTGTTCCAAATTCTTTAGTTGAATCTGTGAAAAAAAGCAAAGGTAACATAGTTTGACAGACGTAAAGTCAAGGTGATTTCCAAAGAGCTATTAGCTGAAAACCTGGCATATCTCAGCATGATGTGCAGAGTCAGGCTTTCTACAACAGATTCACAGTATCTGAGAGTCATACTCTTAATAAAGAGGAAACAATCCTGACACAAGGTGAGAGAGACATTTGGTCTTTCAGTTGATCTATCCCTTGTTTACTAAAGCCTCATCAGAAATGGTCACAGTGGAAAGGTGGCTGTCAAGAAGCCATTCTTACAGAAGGGAAAGTATGTCAGGTAAGCTGAGATTTGGCAAATTACACAAGAACTGACATGAAATTCAGTGGAACAGGTCTGATGGAGTCATGAATCAAAATGTGAAATGTTCAGGCCAAATTATCATCGATATGGCAGCAGCTTCATTTTCATAATAAAGGTGGTGACTTGTTAGAATAGTACAAGTTCTATCTATCTATCTATCTATCTGCCTCCACCCTTCTCCTTTTCATTCTTGTAATGGTGCCTGTTAATAAGATTCAGGTCTCAATCACAAACACAAAAACACTCTTGTTTTGATCAACGATCCCAACAACAGATTGTAACCACACGCTGGGCATGTCGATCTCTGTGATGCATGCATCCGTTTCACTTAAACAAGCGAAGGCTTAGCTGCCATCCACGCCAGCTTTGGGAGAAGTTTACCTGTCTACTTACCAAAGAAAGCCTCTCAGGCATAGGGCACACATATCACTCTACCTCTAAACCTGGTGTTCCTGGACGCCCCGGCTGCCTGCATTTTAAATGCATCCCACTAAAGCCAGACTATCCAGGCTGGAGGACAGAAGTAATGAGACGTGACACTGCCCAAGGGAAGGAAAAGGAGGCCTAACAGATATAGGTAATCCTTCTCACCAAGCTAACGCCTCTTAGCCTCTCGCCCCGGCTGTCACATGAACCCAGAAAAAGATCCAGGAGCCATACGCATATAGACAAATGCAGACACACTAGCAGCGTAATCATTAGAAGCTGTCAGCTTTGCATTCATACATGTGTTGTTTGAAGAGAACACACTGTTCAGTCACAGCACTAAAACCTCTGACAGGTAAAATTAACATCGATCATCTCATTACAATGCAGCGTTCAGCAGGGAAACCTCATTTTTCTGTTACTTTGACACTCACCACCAACTTAAACATTGTTTAAGCAGCCGCTTAAGCTAGCCCCCCAACAAGGACAACACGCACCACCAAACCGCCAAAACTGCTGAAGAACAGCTTGAGGAGGCCTGGACATGTTAGAGGTAGCTTGTAAGCACAAAATAAGGCAGGTGGTTTCAAACATATGGTCTGCACCAGCCACACACACTTACAATAGCTTCTGCATCGATCGATGTGCTAATGCAAGGCTCATTTATCACCATAATTCACTAACAGATGTTGGGCGCTATGATACCATTACCCCAGTGTTTGCACAACACAACCCGGGTGTATGACAACAATGTCTCAGAGAAGACCTGACTGATATTATCTGCATCGATAGAGAACATGATGGATTGTTGTGTACTTGTAAAGGTTTATGAAGTGTAGCACTGATGGCTGAGTAGAAGCACTTCTGCTAAGCAGTTACAGACGTTAATATACTCGATGTAGCGGTTGTGGAACAAGAGATTAGGTCGGATTTATTTGACAGATTAAACTTTAGTTGAACTATCAGCCACTGTATCAAAGGATCACACAACATGGCTTTAATGGAAATCAATATAAGCCACGAGTGAGCGCGACTATTTGTTTTCACTGTTTATTTCTTTGTTGTGTATTTTGTTGCACTCATGACGCCAGAGGTTGTATCGAATGTTTGGAGGTGCAACAAAAAAACATTTATTACAGTAACACAGACTGAAAAAGGACTATGATACTGATATAAATGAAGCTTTTTCACATGTTTACTGTTTGCTGGAGCTGAGCTTTAAAGATAATTTTGGTTTTGGTTGAAAAATGCAGCATAGTGCCCTTCAGACCCTGTGCGCTGTACTATTTATTTAAATACACCTAATAAATGATCAATAAACTAGTAATTAGGTCATATTATTTCAGATCACATGAAGACACTTTTGATACGGTTAATTAATTGTGTAATTGCAAAACTCAATAATCCACAAAAAAATTAAAAATTCTAAATGAGATTTGAGAACATTATTTATCATTACAGCTTAGAACAGCATGAAGAGGGCTGAGGGCTAAAGGCTGAATGAGCGCAGGCATGTGGCTCCTGGTTAATGCATCACGTCAGTGTGTAAGCGTCCACATCAGATCTGATTGCAGAAAGATAAAAGTGAGGATAAGTGAGTAATAAGTTTGGTAAAAACTGATTTAAACCTTTAGTTTTGTGTTGATTAACTAAAATTTTATTCAAATTTTGCAAACAAGTTAACTTTCTCCACTCAGTTCATTAGGTACATGCTGCTAGTACTGGTTTTTCTTCAGAACTGCTTTAATTCTTCATGGCTCAGATTCAACAAGATGCTAAAAATATTCCTGATGTGACAGCATCACACAGTTGCAGCAGATTTGCCGGCTGCACATCCATCATGAGAATCTCCCGTTCCACCACATCATAAAGGTGCTCTGTTGGACTATGCTTTCATGTTGCTAATGCGAAACTCTGACCTGACCATCTGAATTTTGCAGCAGAAATCAAAACTCATCAGACCAGCCAACAATTTTCCATCTAATTTGGCAACATCTAATTTGAGTGGCTTCCAGTGTGGTCTTCTGCTGCTGTAGCCCTTCTGCTTTGAGGTTCTACATTCAGAGATGCTTTTATTTTTACATACCTTGTGTAACCGGTGTGTTCGTACATTGTTTTTGACAATGAAAGGTAAAAAGAAAGTAAATAACTTGCTCGCTCCAGCTCCTCTCCCACAGGGGAATTGTAGAAAAGGACGCTGTATTTATTTTTACATTAAACATAAAGTACAAACTTATGTGCAACATATTTCACACAGATCAGAAAAAAACCCCCACCAGGGTGGATAAAGATATAATTACTGTTCTAAAAGAAATGACACGAGCTCCCACAGGGGAATTGTAGAAAAGGGAGAAGCCGAAGGGCTACCCCAAATTTATAGGGCTGCACCAAAGAAGAAGAAGAAAAGGATGAGGCGGGGCTCTAACTGATAATGAAGATAACTTCAGGCTTGGAGGTCCTAAAAGTCAAGTATACCAGGAACAGTTTTGTGTAATTGTAACAATATATAATTTATGTATTAATTTATTTGAGGGACTGTTGCCTATTTACACACAGTGTATTATTTACTAAATTACCAGAGTAAAACAGTAAATTACCAGTTAAGCGCAGCATGTTTTGAGATGCAGCTTGGAGGAGACACATGTTGACAGGTGTCAACGCAAAACTTTTGCGAGATCTCGCAAAACTTTTGCGAGATCTCGCAAACGTTTTAGCTGCATTCTTTGGACGCTGGCTCGAAGCCGACCGGGAGGTCGAGGCACGATGTGCCGGGTAAGCGGTGTTCCTCCCGGCTATAGTAGGTCTCGACCTCCCGTTAGCTTCGAGCTAACTAAGAAGAGTGCGGCTAAAACTTTTGCCGAGGTTGTTTTGCGAGATCTCGCAAAAGTTCCTACTCTGGAAGAAGTTCATACTGAAGCTCAGAAGTTCAGAACAGCAGCAAACATAATTGGTATGTAAAGTGCATTTATTTAAATTAAGTTCTGCTTACATTTACTAATGTATATTTTAAGGTGTACCAAAAACACACCAAACTATAGCTGCAGAATCATTCAAGTCATCCAGTTAATTTACTTTTTTGTGGGTTTGTCTCATATTTATCCCATTTGACATCAATACAATCTAAAGAAAAAACACACCACATTTCAGGTCATAGGCCACAAAGTTTGCTTATATTTACGACATATAAACGTCAGACATGTAGACATCTATCTTTCAGTGCTGTATTATCCTCCTCGTCAAGGCCCTGACAGCGTCAGCAGCACAGAGGGTGAGGCTAGGCTGGGCAGGGCCGGGCGGTCCAGAGAGGATCAGGGGAGGTAAGTCACCAAAGCAGGAATTAATGAGCATTATAGTATTAGGTAAAAATAAGTCCCACCTTAAATCCCTCAGGATTCCTAAACAACCACCAGCACCTGTTACATATGATGAAGAGGATCACAGAGGAAGACCAGGCTCCTGTGACAAGACAGATAACTGAAAAAAGTCTGCGCTGTTTGTGTAGCTGATCTAAAATCAAAGCTTGTGAAATGATATCAGTGCACACTGTAGTTTACTGTTGTACTGAATATTTCAGCTGTACATATCTACTTTTTATACAGGCTGCTGTGCTGTTATATTTTTTATTATTCATTAAAAATATTTAACTTCTTCCAACATAAAGAAATACATAAATTCGGGGAGTCGGCTCTAAACCCTTAAAACCGAGACAGCAGTCTTTTGATCTTGATTTTTAATTGCTGTTTCTTAAAAAAAACAGAAAATATGTCTTTAAAAGTCACACATGAAAAAAAAAAGACAAAGATGATGAAAATTTTAAATCCTCTTAAATTTAATAATGCAAAAAAAAAAAATCACAAGAAATCCAATCCTCCACATTTCTGTGACCTCATTGGGTTTCTGGGTGTTATCTTTTACCTTTGTTCCCCACGTAGGCAGGTCTGTACAAAGCTCTGTGACCACAATTAGCAAAGAAAAGAAAACAAACAAACCAGTGCAAGCAGTGATTTGCTGGGCTATTTTTTCTTTGGCTTAAATTAGAGTTTGCCAGCTAACCGTGAGCTTGTGGTAAGCTGATCCCACAAACAGGGAACATGATACTGTCTGGAGGTGGTTCATTGTGCTGGAGGGAACAACAACCCAACCCACCTGTTAGTGATACCTGGAAAGCACAAATGTTACAAATAATAGGGCTGAATTTTCTTTTAAAGACCCTGTTGCTTTGAGCCACTAATTAATTCACAGAGTTCAGATTTCTCTTGGAAATGCTGTAATGTTAAGAAACCAGGCACTACGAGGAACAGCACATGCCTCAAGATTACTGACTTTTAAGAGCTTCCTTCAGGGTTCTGGAAATTAAATCTTCTAAATTTGCAATTGTGAGTGCTTTAACTGTGGTTGAATTTCATAACTGGGGTTATTACAGTTAAGTAAAACAAACTAAATCAAAGGATAGTTAACGGAAATGAAAAATAAAAGCTAAATAACTGAAACCTGAGACCTACAACACTCTGTATGAAGAAACCTTCGCAGGTTTGGTCTAATTTGGTCACATTTGTCATGTTTACTAAGATTTTGATGTCTACATGACTGCGAGTGAAGGGTTTGCATTAGAATATTTGCTATAAAAGGCTTAAATTTGACAAATACGACCTGAAATTAAGACAAAAACTGAAACTAATTCAAAAACTAAACCAAAATGAGCAAACCCTGTAAATGAAAAGACAAATGTAAAACTAAGTAAAAATAAAACCTGTAAATTATTCGATTAACCAGTTAGTCATTGGCTTTAATGAGCTGTTCCTAACGCTGAATAGTCTGAACTTATCAATACAGTGGTTTAAAAAACTAAGTTCACCTCATGATTAAACAGTTTAGCTGCAATAACTTGAAGCAAAATCCTCTTCTGTGTGATGTATCAGTGTCTCACATTATTGTGGAGGAATATTACCCCACACACCCCTCACACTCTTCACCCCGCTGCCTTCTAGCAAGAAGTACCGAAGCATCCGGGCCCTCACTGCCAGACTGCGAAACAGCCCAATGTTAGACTCCTGGACACTTAGTGACTGGACTGGCACACACATGCTTTCATACACCAAGTTACTTTTTGCACAATGGTCAGTCTTTTGCACAACCAACTGTCATTTTTGCATGTTTCTACTGCACTGTTGTGTCTGTATCGTTCTGTTCTGTCCCGTGTTGATTGTCTGTTATATGTGATGTGTAGCACCATGGTCTTGGAGAAACGTTGTCTCGTTTCACTGTGTACTGTACCACTGCACATGGTTGGAATGACAATAAAGCCACTTGACTTGAATTTTGCAGAGTCATATTGACATATTTGTGACTTGAGTTTGCAGGTATTCATTCGTGCAGAGCTCTCTTAAGGTTAAGGATTTTAATCAGGTTAAGGTCTGGACTTGCTGGCTGGATCATTGCAAAACTTTGATTCTTTTGTTTTTCAGTCATTCTGTTATATATTTCCTGCTGTGCTTGGGGCCATTGTTCTGCTTCATGACCCAGTTTTGGCGAGTTTTAGCCATCAGACACATTTGACTCTAGAATATTTTGGTATACAGAGGAGGTCATGGCCGACTCGGTGACTGCGAGGTGTTCAGGTCCTGTGGATGTAAAACAAGCCCAAATAATGACCCCTCCACCACCGTGCTGGCAGGTCGCATGAGGTGTTTGTGCTGATATGTTGTTTTTGTTTTTTACCATGGTGATGTGCAGTATGACCTAAAGTCTCCACTTTGGTCTTTTCTTTCCAAAGTACTTTTTTTTTTAAACTTTTGTTTTGTAAGGATACAGTTTGGCAAACTGAAACTGTGCATGCATGTCCTTTTTACAGAGACAAGGTATTCTTTTCCCAAACAGTTCATTCTTGTTCAGTGTTTTTCTAATTGTACTGACAAATTATGTTTAACAGGCTAGCTAAAGTTTCTAGGGTCTGAGATGTAACTCTTCTGATTTTGCCGTTTCTCTGAGTATTGGTCTGAGCTCGTTTGAAGGTCCACTCCTGTCTTGAGTTTTAATGCACACCTGAATGCTCCAGACCAGCGAGCTTTCAAAACCTCTGCTTTTATGGGGATGCTCAAACTTGCTTATGATCAGTTCATTGAATCAAGCAGCAGTAGTCTCACCTGGCTGTTACTACTGCTGCTTGGTTCCTATAAAAGCATTGAGGGTGTCCTAAGTTTTTCGCAGGATTGCATCTAAATAAAGATTTTGTTTAGAGGCCACAACATTTCTCAAAGGGTTTGTTCAGTGAGGCATCTTCAGTTATACCAAAGCCAATTACATATTCTAGGTCACACCTGTACAAAGGTATGACTTTTCCCTTATTTATTCTTTGTATTCACCAATAACCCACCAAATGTTGTTACTGTTATCTCCTATCAGTATTTTCCATCCATGCTGACTTTATATTACCTGTGTCTATATAATCAAGAGATCTTCTTTTCTCTTCTCTTTACACCCCACAGCAACAGATGAGGAAGTCACTTTTGTCGTTTGTTTGCTGAGAGCTCCCGGCTTGAGCTGAGAGGTAAAGCTAACATGCAGGAGTTTTGGGGGTGAAGGGAGGGGAGGATGCAGAGGGGGTGGACCTGTCTGAGTGGAGACTGCATAGAGTTGTAAATGAGCTTGTAATTAGCTCTTACACATTTGCCTGGAGGGAATTAGTGTGTGCGTGCTTGTATGTGTGTGTGTGTATGTGTGTGTGTGTGCGTCATTGTGTGTTTTTTAACCCCTTTTCCTTAGAATAGGGGTTGACGGCGATAAGCAGATAATACTAATTACTTCTCCTCCCCATTGCTTGTTAATTGTGGTTGGTGTGGATTTATACAGCGTGGTAATACTCCCCATTCCTCACACACACACACACACACACACACACACACACACACACACACACACACACACACACACACACACACACACACACACACACACACACAAAACAGATGCATGCCCCCTGCTTTGTTGGCAAAATCAACAGGTCATTTTTTTAATCAGGATATTTCTGTTTAAGCCGCTGATTAATTATGCCAGTTTGGTGCTTCATCATATATTAGTCCAGCCAATGAGGCAGTGTGTGTGTGTATGTCTGGTTGTTTTAATATATTCATGGAGGTTAAATACCTAGAGCCTGACGGCTTTGGGGTCAGACCTCAACAGTATATGGAAATGAAAATGCTGTGAAGAGTAATAAATGGATTAAACCTCATTTTATTATTACAGGGTGTCTCAGATACATGACTGACTCAGACCAGGGGTTGGCATAGTCCTCTTTTGTTAAATAACACATTACAGTAAAACTTGAAGGACAAATGTCAGCCTTCCTGTCTCCATTTCTTTATGATTTTTTTATGATTAGCATCACACCATTCTGGGAACCCAGTGACTATCATATGACAACTATGAGATCCAGGTTTGTCTTTCTGTAAACAAATCAGGCAAAAAAAAAAAAAAGCTAAAGAAAAATCAGCAGCCGAAGTTCAGCAACTGGATCTATTTCTGCTCTCCTGAAAAGTGATCGATCACTACAAACATAAACCAGAGGATTTCCTCCAACTTACTGCTGTTAAGAATCAGCGTATCGTGTTAAGAAGATGAAACTTAACCCAGTGTGTATTGGGAAAAAGTCAAGGTATACTCTAGACAGACTGGCAGTCTGTCACCTTGTTAACACCCATAAGCTGTGTCCCAATTCAGGGACCGGAGTGTGTATTTAAGACCAGGTACATCTCGATGGGCAAACGACACTCGGTGTGAAAACTCTGCTTCATCAGGAGATTTGGAATGAGCCACAAACATACAGAAAATGCAGATGATGTTTTTTTAAGGAAAAATGTGGAAATCAGTAAACTGGACAATATTGTTTGCACATATACATAAATAATATTAGAATATTGTAGATGCTACAGAACTATTTGTAGAGGCACCACTTGAGTAATTGAGCAAATTTAAGCACAACAGCAAACATAACAATCAGGAAAACAGAATTACAAAACAATAAGATGACATAGTTAAAATATGATTAGAATAAAAACCTATGCTGTTCACAGAAAGACACAGTTAGTTTCTAGTTGAGATTTAAAATCTGTTTTGTGAGGCCGAAAGCCTGAACTGTAGGAGGAGGCTGCTCCAGAGCTTTGGAGCTGCGTTTGCTGCAGCTGACGTCAAGAGAAAAAAAAAAAAAAACAGTCACAAATACCTTATAATGGCTCAGTATACTTTTATTGTTTTGACAATTCAGCTTTTGTTTTTTTAAAGTAAAACCTAGATAGTCCCTAAAATTCTAGTTGTGCCTTTTCATAAAAGGGAAATGAATATAGAGTCATGAAAATCAATTATTTAAATGATTTTAGGAAAAGGCTGCATCATAAAAAAGTAGTAGAAGAACACGACAGGGACTAAATGTACTGTAACCAGTAACTGAGGACATGCCAATAAGCAAGTCATCTATGACTGTACAAATTATTTTTCTGCAGTAACTGTGATTAGGTTGAGATCAGGTGATTGACTCAGACACTGATGAATATCTCATTTCTTGGCCTTGAGAAACTCTCGGGTTGCTCTCACAGTTTGCTTTGGGCCATTATCTCATTGCACAGTGAAGCCCTCTCTGATCAGCGTTGCAGCTTTTGGCTGAATCTGAGCAGAGAGTACAGCCCTGTACACTTCACACTTCATGCCACCTCCACCGTGTTAGACAGTTTTCTTTCTCCAGATTTCTCTCTCCCCATCTTTCTGCTACAAGTTCATCTTGGTTTTCTTCTTCTTCTTGAGTGTAATATGTGGTTTTCACCTTGTTGTAAATTTCCCTTCATGAAAGCATCTCTTGACTGTGGCGTTTGACAGTGACACTCCTACTGTACCACCACAAGAGTTGCTTGACTTGTTTAGATGTGGTGAAGCTGATTTGATTAACTATGGAAATAATTCTGTGATCATTCACTTTAGTTTTCTTTCCGATCTTTTGGTGTCTCTGAGCTGGTCAGGATATTCACTCTTTATAAGCAATACCCAGATTATTGATGTGGCCTCTGCTAAAGTTTTTGCTGTCTGATATATAGTTTATATTGTTTTTTCACCCCACAAAGGCCAAAGGCCTCCCTTACATCAACAAGTCGGACCTCCTGTTGAAGCTCCAATAATAAGATTTTTTAAAGTTTCCTAAATCACCATTAATGTACACATGGTTTAGTTGGATATAATTAAAATAAAAGTTGAGCTGGAAGCATTTTATTAAGAAAAATTACAAAACAATAACTGTACTTCTGATTTCACATGTACTGTTGGGATTACATAATTTGCAGTGCCTCAATAATGCAGGAATCAAAAGAACTCAGTGAAGTGTTGATATTTACAGTACAGCACTAATTACTTTGTTATTTTTATGATACAGGCCTTAGTTTTGTTTAGAGGCAACATTTTATGATCCCTTTTTAGTATCTACAGTAAAAAAAAAAGAGTCACGGTGAGTGATTTTCTATTTTAAGACTATATAAAATGAACCCTCTGAGCCTCCCACTGCCTCCTCCCCTCCACAAACACATGCATAATCTTTTTATTCCTCCATCTTATTATTCATTCTGCTCTAACGGCTTGGGAGTACTTAAGCAGATTTTGGTTCAGTCTGCTCTCAAAGTGTTAAACAGATTGGGTAGGGGGGTATTTATTTTAATGAAGGTGTGTGTGTGTGTGTGTGTGTGTGTGGTGGTCAGTGGTCAAATGTCTGAAACTTGGATGGGTTAGATTAACTATGAGCATGATCTTCACTGAGCTCATTTCCCCCTTTCTGTGACAATGAGTGTGACTGACACACACACACACACACACACACACACACACACACACACACACACACACACACACACACAGCTAACCACCTTTCCATTAGCTCACCAATCCCACCTGGTATTTTAATCTAGATTTAGGCTCTAACACGTATCAGATGATCGCCTTCTGCTTACAAAGTAATTCTACACCCTTTCTATACCCTAAACTCTCGTAAACAGCATCTCAGGAACAGATCAGATCTGGAAAACCTCTAAAACATTAATCAACTACTTATTAAAGGAAAATCAGCTAAAGACATTTTAATAAACTGGATCTTTGTCTCCATTCAGAATATTGGAAATAAAGTATCCAAATACACATTTAGGTGTTTATTTTAACACACTTTGTTTATTTGACATTTATGCAAATTGGTGTGTGATTAATGAGATACCTCATTTGCACATTTTAACAACTTGCCTTTAGAAAAATAACTTTTATAATGTAGTAACAAGCTGGAGAAACTTCATGGTGATATCTGTTACTTTAAAGAATTAGTTTACCAATTAAAAATGTATGATCGCTTCATCCTGTATTTACATTTTTGTTCTGGACAAGTTTGGAAAAAGATGTAATAACAGATATATAATGCCACTTTTGAATTCTGAATTCTTCTTTTTTTTTTCTTTGACAAGGGAATAAACATCAGAATAGGGAGAAACATGTAGTGGAAAAACATAATTAGATAATCCAAAATGTCCAAAATGTTTTAGAAATTACATCTTTGACCCGTGTTGTGACTTTTGACCACCTGGCTCATAGCTGTCTGTAGTTGTGCTTCAGTTCTTAAGTCAGGAATTATTGTTTGTCTTTTACCATATCCAGTCTCCATCCTCGGCGGATCACATTTTATCCTTTTCCCTGTAAGAGCTGTTTTTCATGCAATAGTCAAAATTTTGAAGAGGTGGATATCCTCTCTTCTAATCATTCCACTGCTGATCCCAGAAAATCTGCAGAGGTCCCGCAATCTAATAAGATCTCATAGATGATGATTGCTGTGTCTTACACGTGGAGTGCTAATCACTCTCTAATCAGTACTCAGTTTTTTCCCCTCTTACACTTGAAGTTTTAAACACAACATTTCTGAATACTTGTAATATCAAAATATAACTCGTTATGTAAGTAAACAACTGAAGAAAGAAAAAAGGTTTTACTTTGTTCTCCTTAATTTATTTGACCAGTTGCTGGTTGCAGGTTACTGGGTTAAAATCATTACTTAAGTACCTAATCAAGGCAAAATAATCATTTTAAAAAAGATATAAAACGTTTGCTCTTTTGCAGCCGTGGGTCCTGAATATGCAAGCCTTGATTCCAAAACTGTTGGCACAGAGTTTTGGAAATAAAAACAGAACAAAATACCTTGCAAATGTCATAAAACAACATTTTATTTGCAATAGAACACTGGGAACATCAATAACAAATGTTTAAACTGAGAAATTTACCCTTTTTAAAATAAAAAAATTACATTTTACAGTGTTCCAACTTTTTGACAATTGCAGTTGTGAATTGTGGAAAAAATATTCAACCTTTGAGAGTAAAGGCTTTAAACTTAGTTTTTGTTTGGTTTTTTGTTTTGTGAAAAAAGGTGTTCAAAGCTAATTTTCATGTTAATCTCGTGGTTGTGCACGTTTGATGTGCACACAAAGGTAATTATGTGTCAGCCTGACAGTCTGTGTTTCACATGAACACAAGGTTAAGAGTCCAGATGTTCTAGCTCAGCCTTTGATGTCTGCTGGGCTCATATCTCTATTCTAGACAGAGTTCGAGACAAAAATTTAAGCTCCTTCTACTTATTTTAAAGCAGATGATCCTTCACCTGACTGCAACCTTTATGCAAAGTTAAATTTACTCTAGGGAGTAATCGGTGTCTGCCTGCGGGGGAACTTTTTGCAGACCCTAACTCCACATCTATATAACAGCCTAACTTTTTCCTCAATGTTGTGCTTTGTGCAGATAAAGTTTATGTTTGCATTGCAGCTGACAGATGCTTTCAGGGTCCTTAACCTGATTAATAACAGAATTGCCCTCAGACTGATTAATGAGCTGCTGAGATCAGAAGGATTGAACCGGGCAGCGGATCATTAATTCCGTGTCCTGGAGTCACTCTGCTGCACGTCGATGTCCAGGGGCGTTTTCATTATGTCTCGGCCTGACGAGAGGTCGCAGAGGATAGCCGATGTGCAACCATGTCTGCTTTAATTACAGGGGTATTAGCTGGTGGGGAGATCCCTACAGCTTTGTGTCCGACATTCCCTCTGGGCCAAATGTCCAGGCAAATGTGACATTTTTTTTATATCATGCACTGTAAAATCGAATTAGTTCCCAGAACTCAAAAAAATTAAGGAAACTCGTTGCCTCAAAAAAAATTGAGTAAAGCTTAGCTAAAAATGACTAAATTAGGATAACTTATTTATTTTGAGTACTCTGTACAAGCTCATTTGTTCCCAGAACTCAAGAAAATTGGATCAAGTTTACGTAAGATGACCAAGTTAGGGCAACTTACTCATTTTGAGTACACTGTACAGACTTGTTAGTTCCCAGAACTCAAAAAAATTAAGGAAACTCGTTGCCTCAAAAAAACTAAGTAAAGCTTACTTAAGGTGACTGTTAGGACAACAGCCATCATTGCAAGTCTGCAGTATTAAGAATAACTTGATATTTCTGACTGTACAATACGAATTGTTTACTTACTGACAAACATTTCAAGTTCAACTAAATGAAAAAACAATTTGTGGTAACCTGAATATGATTAAAAATAATTAACAACACTTTTTGTAATGATGTTAAAATGAGCCCAACTTTTATTTTCAAACACAACAAAGTATAACAGCCAACATACTGGACACTGTTCTGCTGAACAACAAACAATTATATTGCCATCACTGTTATAATTTCACAATGAAACAAAGTCTCAGATGTAATTATTCTGAAAATAAGTTTAGGCCTACCACAAGTTTGTTTTGTACTTACATTACTTATATAATAAAAATAAAATATTTGTTGTTCTGTCACAAGTGCAGTCTCTGATTTAAACAACACATTTGTTTTTCATTCCAACACATGAGCTGGAATGTTGTAATGTTTTAAGGATGCTTGTTTCCAGTCCGGGCATTACTGCCTGAATGACTGTCATGGATCGAGGTGATCCAAATGTAGGTGCAGAAGAAAGTCTTTAACTTCCCTTAAGTACAGTGGCAGTGGATGTGGGTTGGAGATGCAATGAGCTTGAACCTGCAGGCGACCATCTTCACTGACCACACCATCTGTGACGGAGGACTCATCTCCCCTGGTGTCCTGCAAGCAAACAATCATATTTTTTGGAACATGAACTTAATTGCTTTCTTAAAACATTTTTTTCTGCATTTGGTATAAAACAGAGAAAACAGATTTAGACAATCTCAGTCTCCCTCCCCACCGGAGAGGTGACATTCAATGTCCCACTGTCAGTCTGGATAGCCGTGACCACCACCCAACACACAATAATGTCATGAAAGCATCATTTTAAAAAGAACTATGCAAACATGGCCAATAACTTTCATTCTAATGATGTGCAAAATGATTTGGGCACAAAACTAATTTTGCTGTTAGAAAACTTGCAGACTTCACTATTTACAGTGTAGACCCTCTAAACTAAGTTTGGGGGATGTGATCTTTCAAGAAATGCAGACAAACTGTTGTTTGTTTACTTACACAGCATGTCTTGTAGAATTAACTGGAGTCACCAGCAACAGCATCGCACAGTCATATCTCAAGTCTAATAACAGAAGACAGGAAAAGATCAGTAAAGAAACAACTTCCCCAAACCAAAGCACAAATAAAACAACAAGTAAAACAGGCTGATCTAAAGTATGATTAAAGTTCAGCCTGATTAACATAAATGTCACTGACAGTTGCTAATATATTGGAAAAACAAAATACTTACCACTGAGTTGATGTATTTCTGTCCAACAACAGGAGTGCTGGTCCCGAGCCTCAAAGACAGTAAGAAGCAAGCAGAGGGAGAAAAAGCAGAACATTTTTCAGAAACCGATTTGATCCTTAATGGCTGTGCAATTATTGTAACATAGAGTTTGCTTATGTTGTTAAATAAAGTCTAGATTTGACATTAATAGTCTCTGAAAACGTTGGAGCATTTTTGCAAATATGTGATGTCTTGATAAATTAAGCAGATATTTGAAATTTACACAGCTACATTGTGGCCTGAAAATATCTTAAAAGTTTATTTTGTGACCCAGAAAAAGTTTTTAGCCGCGCTCCTCCGCCATTGCCGGGCTTACACAGGCTCCGACAACCACAGCTGACAAATGCGATCCTCCTTTTCCCCAGACTACCCTTTCTGGGTCACAAAATAACCTTTTAAGATATGTTCAGGCGAGAATGTAGCTGTGTAATGCTCAAATATCTACTTAATTTATCAAAATATCACATATTTGCAAAAGTGCTTCCACGTTTTTGGAGAGCTCTGTTATCCACCAGCGCGATAGCTGACCGGGAGGTCAAGGCTCGATAGAGTCCGCGAGCACAGCTAACTCCTGCCTTATTGTTTTCAAACCCCTGCGGTCTTTTGCTACTCAGGTTAAACATGATATATATAATTAGTTAGTTAGTTAGTTAGTTATGGCGATGGATTGAAAATACCCCCCACCCCTAATGGCTGCACCTCCCGAAGAATTTTGTCTGGGCTCTTATCTCACTTTTTTTTCAAACAATCAACAGAAAATTTCACAGACATATTTTTATGTAAGGTTTTTAAGGCTGTGGTGTTAATTTTTAAGTAACATGAGCCCAGCGGCAGCAGCAACGCTAGGCTAACACTAACTAGCTAGCTACATTATAAACCTGGTGCTAAACTAAGAGAAGCCACAAAATCAGTTTGAATAAGAGTAAACATTTACTCACCAAGTCAGTGTATCAGGTAAAGATTCACAGCAATGAAAACAATAATATCTTGAGCTGACGCTTTTCCAGGTTTGCTCAACATATTCCATAACAAATGCACCATGAACATGCGGAGGACGGTAGTGACAGGGCATTTTCAAAACACATCTTTCATCCTTCTGCACTGAGAAGCAAAACTTCCATCTTACTTTGTTTTTCCAAGTTAAGACAACTCAAATAAACTGAGTTTATCAGCGTTTTTGCATAAAATGTACTGGTAACTTATTTAAACTCGAGTTCTAATAACAAATTGATAAAAATTGAGTTCAGCCTATTTAATATTTTTAATTAAACACAATATTACATTTTACAGTGTGGGACATCCGGGTTTCATTGTGGCATCCAAGTGTGTGGCAGAAATACTGTCAGATATCAGACTATCACTGGTGACATAAAGGCAGAACAGCTTTAACAGAAAACCTCCCAAAAAATTTTGTATTTATTTTGCATTTTTTGAGTCTTGATTGGCCTCCTCTTCAGACACTGAGCCATTTTGTGGCCTGAACCCTTTCTTGCCCAGCTTTCCTCCAGCCCATCATCCAGCAGGGCTCCAACTCCACTGGTCCATCTCCACCGATTAACCAACCTAACCTCACTTGTTTGCTCACTGCAGTCATTCTGGCAGTCAATGTATCCTCAGGCTAAGCCAAACAAGCTGATCAGCCAGCCACCTCTGTACACAGTACCCCCCACTAAGAGGCTAATGGCCGGGATGTATAATCCTTCTCAAAACAACCACAGAGATGCTAATTGTATCCCGCTATAAATACTGGCCGACTCCTTGTCCTCTTTCTTCATTTGCCTATAAACCTGGAACAGCCTACGCCCTTCACACCGGCTTCCCCGAAACAATTTGCACAGATACCCGGAAAAACTCCGTTACATAAGACAGGCTCTAGATAATTGAGACAAGTGTCAATAAACCTGCAGCATCTGAAAAAGGAGAGCGGCAGAGAGCGCGCGGGGCTTTACGCACGGATACAGCATTTCATGCGTCTTTTGGCCACTTCTTCACTTCTTCTCTGAGCTGCTGCGAAGCAACAGGTCGAGATGTTCCCCCTGCCGATGTTCACACCGGACCAGGTAGCTCGGGTGTGCGAAAACCTGGAGGAGACCGGGGATATCGAGCGCCTCGGTCGGTTCCTCTGGTCCCTGCCAGCCGCCGTCCCTGGTTCCGCCGGGGAAGCGCTCAACCGACACGAGTCCATAATGCGAGCCAGAGCGCTGGTCGCGTTTCACGGAGGGAACTTCGAGGCTCTTTACCAAATCCTGCAGAGTCACCGTTTCACGCGCGAGTCTCACGCCAAGCTGCAAGACCTGTGGCTGGACGCGCACTACCGAGAGGCAGAGAGGCTCCGTGGGAGACCTCTGGGCCCGGTGGAGAAGTACCGCATCCGCAAGAAGTTCCCGCTGCCCCGCACCATCTGGGACGGCGAGCAGAAGACGCACTGCTTCAAGGTAGGGTTGTGGTTTCACTCTCGTGGCTTTTGGTGAGAGAGGGTTAGGGTCGTGATATTCCAAACTAACCCGCGTGTTCCCTCATTTCTGAGGAAAACACGGACTCTGCAGTGCCAGGCTGCTACAACAAGCATAAACATTTCTGCAAACTACACATTAACTAATAAATCAGAGCTTTTTAACATGACTGTTGTATTCGTGGTGGCTGGTCTTTGAGCTGTTAAAATGATGACGGTCAGAGTCATGGATTTCCCCTCAGATCAGAAATTTCTGAGACTTTCCTACTTTTTAAAAAAAACAAAAGTTGAATAATTTCATTAGTTAAACTGTTTTTGTGCAGATATGACAAAATTAATCTAAGCTTATCTGTATGATGCAGCTGCGTGTGTGTTTAAAATGAAAGTTCCACTGTGGATCTGTGTTAAAATTGTGGTTTCAGCAAAATTCCTCTTCTTTTTCTGTAGCCATGTTTACGAGAACAATTTCCAACGCACACCTTGCAGACTGCTGGTTTGCACAGCAAGACTTCTTCTGTTAGATTTATAAAACTTTTTTCTTGTGACACATTAACAATGCTTTCCAGATGTGCAGAGAAGCTCGACTCAAAAGAAAGAAAGAAAGAAAGAAAGAAAGAAAGAAAGAAAATGTAACATTTTGATGCCATGAGATTTGTTGCAGTTCCTCAGGAGGCAATTTGGCGACATTTTTGCCTTTTAAAGTGCAGTTTATAAATCACAAATCGGTAAAAGTATACAAAGTACAGCTTTAAAGATACAAAATAGTATGTTTGGGGGAAGTAAAAATGCACTTTTCCTCTTGGAAGTGTGTGTCTGAAAGTGTGAGCACCCTCTAGTGGCAGGGTGGTGAAGTATCATTCAGAGTTAATCTTTAATTCCAACCCTCAGGAGGGGTAGCTTCTCCAGCAGCTTATTAAACCACTTAGCATGATCCAATTTAGTGGATAAACATTGTTATGTGTGCTTCTAATGTAGATTGTGTTTATATATTTATAAATCCGGACTAATGTGATTATACCAGGTATCATATAAGAGTGATTATTGCGGTTTAATAGGATGATATTAAAATAACACTAACCACTTTATTGTCGTCACCTTCAGTTGATCCGTCATATGAGACACGTGGAGTCTTTAATGATCCACATCATTTTAATTCGTACCCAGGAAAGAACTCGCAGTTTGCTACGAGAGTGGTATCTCCAAGATCCGTATCCCAATCCGTCCAGGAAACGCCACCTGGCCCAGGCCACCGGGCTCACACCTACGCAAGTCGGGAACTGGTTCAAGAACCGCCGGCAAAGAGACAGAGCTGCCTCAGCAAAGAACAGGTATCTCAGAAGTTCCACATTTTATACAAGTTATGACTCAGAAAGAGAGAGAAACCCCGTTTAGTCAAGTTAAAGAGACTAATTAGGTGAAGTGGCTGTACTTGTCTGAAGATCAGCTCTGACACTCACACTCTTAAAAACAAGACTTCTCACTCTTCTTCTCTTTTCTGTCCCCTGATGCAGGCTGCAGCAGGATCCTTCCCTCCTGCCCTCTGAAAGCTCTCCCAACGGCTCCCTCCAGGGACGCCACCATCACCCCCACCTGCTGCCCGCCTCCCCTCGCCACCCGGGCAGCCCCGAGGCCAGCGACTGCAGCACAGAGCCCGAGCCCAGAGGAACCGGAGCCTCCACCCCGGAGATCTCCGTCAGCAGCGACAGCGAGTTTGAGTCTTGAGACGAAGGACTCTCTGTCGCAGACGGGCAGACTCTTGTTATTGTCTGTGATCAGACCCAGACACACTTACAAAGACACTTGAACTTTCAGCGGTGGGAGGAGGGCAAGGATGAGACCACTTGTTGTGGATGTGAGTGGACAAAGTAAAGATATGCACTTAAAAAAAAGCACCATGGCACATGACTCTGACTGTTATGTATTAGTTTAATGTGACTCAGTGCTGTAAAAAGATAAACATCCAGTTGAGTTTCAAACTCTCAGGCGAAGTATTTGTAGAGATCATGCCTATGAGCTTTAGAAGAGATTTTGAATATTAATATTTTAAGGTCGAATGCTATTTTGGTAGAGACAGTTTTCACAGTTTTTATGGAAGCTACAAAAAGAAAAATGCCTTGTGCAGGCTGTTACTGTATGTCAGTATGTTAACACGCACATTGTTTCATTTGATTATCTTCAGATAAGAACCAAAAACAAACTGTGAAAATCCCCTAGAACTGGCAGAGACGTCCCCACACAGTGTTACAGTTTTATCACTCCTGAAAAATTACATTTAAAAAATGCACAGCTGCCAGTGATGGCACACTTAATGATAATAAAGGCACATTTATTAAAATTAAAAGCAGCCGGTAAATGTACAAAATCTATCTTGCTGCGCTGCAGTTTGCATGTTAACATAGGGACGTACCAACTCAACACATTTCACTGCCTTAAAATGGAACTAAGGGCATCACTGTTTTGCAATGCAATAACAAGCAACACGTTTAGAGAGACCACGCACACATGCTGCTTAAAATACAAACCATGTCATTGTGGGCTGTTTTACCTTTTTCGCTGATCAAAATCTGCTGGAAATGCTCCTGAGCTGCTCTGATGATGACGAATTCCTGCAGGAGCCGACGCAGAGGTGAAAGAGGAATCAGAGAGAATAAAACACACTCGTCGGTCTTAACTCAATGTGCCTATTACATCTGAGAACAGTGAGACCTAATCAGGCATGAGACTGTCCTCATGACAACGACACACGCAAAGGCCTACTGTTTGCTGTCTTTCTTAACGACCATCATTTCTCATAAAGTATCGTTTTAATGATAAATGTGTATTTTGTAATGTTTTGTGTAAATAAATGAACCTATTTTTATCCAAAGCGATGCAGTCTTTTTTTTAGCTGTGATCAGTATGAATACACTGTGTTTGTCTTTCTTTAAATCACCTTCAATATCAAAAAGCTTGAGCTTTTTTCACCAAACAAAATCAGCATGAAGCCACAGATTTACTCAAGGCTTACAAAGAATCAAATGTAGCCTGTTGAATACGCTTTTAAGTATCATATTAATATAAGGTGTAAAAATTTTGAGTTTTTTAAACTACTCTGCAGTGGGTTACAGTTACAATTGCAATACCAGGACTTATGTAGTTTCTTAAATCACCTTTAGTGTTAATAATAACTTGAAGCAATCATTTTCTGTGTAACTTATCAGTCTCTCGCATCACTGTGGAGAAATTCTAGCCCACTCATCTTTACAACACTGCATCAGTTCATTCATTTATGCACAGCTCTCTGTCTCACCACAGTATTTCAGTCAGGTTGAGGTCTGGACTTTGGACCATTGCAGCCCTTTGATTCCTTTATTTTTTCAGACTATTTGTTGTAGATTTGCTTCTCTGTTTGACATCATTGTCCTGTTGCATGACACAGTTTCAGCCAAGCTTTAGCTGTTGGACACATGACCTCACATTTGACTCTAGAATACTTTAACAAACAGAGGAATTTGACTCAGTGACTGCGATGTGTTCAAGTGCTGTGGCTGCAAAGCCTAAACCATCACCCCTCCATCACTGTGCATGAGGTGTTTGAGCTGATATGCTGTGTTTGGTTTCGATTTGTGGTGCCGTGCACCAAGCATCTGCAGTTTGGTCTCGTCTGATTTGTTCACATGCAATTTTGCAAACTTAACCTGTGCTGCCATGTTCTTTTTAGAGAAAAGAGATTTTCCAAACAGCCCATTCTTATCAAAAGTTTGTCTAATTGAACATTTAAAATGCTAACTGAGGCCTGCAGACTCTGAGATGTAGCTGTAGGTCGTTTTAAAATAACTGTGAGCAGTAGCGGTCCTAGCCTGTTTGGCGCCCTGGGCGAACACTCCCTCTGCCCCCCCCCCCCCCCCCCCCACACACACACACACACACACACACAAAACATATTAAGGGTTGTAGATTAACATAAAGCTGTTGTACACACACACACATATGAAGAGAGAGAGAGTATGCATAGTATGCAAACAGCTACCAAACAGCCATCATAATTCGTCATACAATGAGAACAGGACAAATCAACAATTGACACTGACTAATTAATATTAAAATCTGTAACATAATGTATTGTTTGGAGTTTAGTCTGTTACTGTTACTATTTTTACCATTTCTTCTTGGAGCAGCTGTAATCCACATTATTTCCTTAGGGATTAATAAAGTATTCTGATTGTTTCAGGATGACCTGCCATTATCCAATCACACATCTGCTTACCTGTATCTTTTGCTCGTTTCTCCTCCTCTTCTTTTCTCTTTTATATAAACTGAGGACCTGATGGCTTTGAACTTTTCTTGTCCATCTTCCATTGGTTTGAATTTTGCACTCCAGTATGAACACAAATCCACCAACCCGAGGATCACCACAACATAACCTAATAGACCTACACCTTAGTTCACAGATTTGCTTTGTCTAAGGTGTATTTCTGAGATTTCACACAACCCAGGATTCAAATCATGAATACATGATGGACTTGGATTTACAACATTATAAATGAAATGTGCTCTATTTGGAAGCAGCAGGCCCCCCTCCCCTTTCGACGGATTGTGTGTGAGACTTTAAATCATCAAACTGTAAATTTTAAATTGTTATTGATCCCTTTACCCCGAGTCCTAAAGTGTATATTTATTTTCTTACTCCTCTTATATTCATTTTTTGTTTACTTGCACTGCTGTAACTCGTCGTCTCGTCTCTCTATATACTGGACTGTATGTAGCGGAGATGACAATAAAGTTTACTTTGACTTCAGCAGCGAGCAGGCGCACCGAGGGTTCTCTCGCTCACTTTTTGTGTATAGAATTTCGAAAAAACATCGGTACAAATTATAAGTCTGTATCATGATGTCTGGTGTTTTTGTGTTTGTTTTTATTTTGTTTTATTTTGCGAGTTGGTTATTAGATGCTGCTGTCAGAGAATTCCCTGCCGCCCCGCCCTCTCCTCCCTGCGCCGCAAGCAGCAGGCGCACCTCGCAAACGGAGGGCGCCCTTACTTCCAGCAAATGGGCGATAGAGAACCGATCGGTGCCTGTACCATTCCCAATATGCGCTGGCTGACGTCGGGGCAGCATGAGTACGAGCATATATTTTTTTGGCGATGCCGGTGATGCCGCCCCCACCACGATGCCGCCCCGGGCAACCGCCCGTGTCGCCCGTATCTAAAACCGCTACTAACTGTGAGCATTGTAGTGGCTTTTTGCTGGGAAGATAAAGGCATTATGTTACACACACATGTATGCTGCAGCCCAACAAAATGCCAAAACTTCTGCTTTTAGGGAGGAGCTCACAAATGCTCTTGATCAATTAATCAAATGCAATTGATCTGCAGCACGTGATACCAGCCCTCTAAATTCCCATGAAAGCAGTAAGGGGGTACTGTGAAAATGGTCTTTTTCACATGACAGTGTATACAGCCATCTGAGAGAGAGAGAGAGAGAGATAGAGAGAGAGAGAGAGAGATAGATAGATAGATAGATAGTACTAGCTATCTCTTATAAGCTATAAGAGTTAGCTAGATAGTACTAGCTAACTCTTATACTAACAGACACCATGCTAGCATACGTTTCTGAAGAGAAATGCACAATTCACAAATGTCTGCAGCTTCCATAAAAAATACATATGTTTAAATGTTGTTTGGAGAGACTTACCTGACTTACCAGGAACAAATGCTGTCTGTCTTTCACAAAAAAGACTTGCTCCTCTGTAGATGAGGTTGGTTCTCAAACTAAACAAAGATGGCGGCCGGAAATAGACGTTTTTTTACCCTAAACCTATAAGAAGTAGAAGCTAAGCAAGCTGCATGACGAGCAGAAAGGAGCCATGTCATTACAGGGGTTACAAAACAAACAAAAAAAGGTAAAATATTAAAACAGGTTTCTTCTGGCACTCACCCATAATTTGGATTCACGCTAAATGTTGTGAAATTGCTGAAATTTGGGAAATTACAAATGACTTACTGTTTTTATCTTGTTATTAAAGATAACACAAATAGACATTTAAACTATACATTTTAATCATATGTTGCTCTGTAATTTCAGTTTAAAACTATGTCAGCACTGACAGAGAACATCCTGCTGCCATTCAAAAAGTTCTGCACCGTCAGGCTGTTATAGGTTAAAAACTACTCAGATATTGGATGTGTAACTTTAAAAAAATGAACGAATGGTATATAGTACAACTTAATAAATATCAGACCTCCAACATATTGTATAGTATTATGTTACAAGGCAACAAAAACAAACAAACAACAAACAGTTCTTTACCAACCTCAAAGTGAACATATACAGAAACGTTTTCTCAGCTGTGACTAAAGGACATTTAAAGGTAAGTGAAATGCAAAATGTGCAAAATGTCAGTCACATGTTTGTGTAAATTCCTCTTTTCTTATCTCATAACAACACAGTGTAGAATAGTTCTTCTTCCTGCCTGACCACAAAAATGGGTGTTGTCACGCTCAGTAATCCCACCCACACCAGAAGGAGCAGCAAAACAGACCTGTCACTTTTTAGCCACTGCTACACTTATGTGCAATCTTAGGGCTGCACATAACACACAATCGGCTGTGTGTCAGTGAGGTCCCTGTGCAGACGGGTGGGGGTATTTTGATTTTTGCAATATTAATTAAGAATGGACAGCCAGGGGAGGAAAGTGGTGGTCAGTGACAATGGGACAGGGGTAAGTCAAGCAGTCATATTACCACATAGTCAGATATCCTGCTAACAGTACTGGATGTTGTCTTTTATTTTTCTTTCCATGAGCGTTTAGTTTTAGCGTGAAAAATATTACTAATCATGTTAACTGCATGTCTCTTTAAGATATCTTGATGCAAAGTAACCTTTTGCATCGATGTCTATCTTATTTGTTTTATTGTCAATCATCTGGATCATTTAATGGCAAATATGTGAAGAAATCCCGGGTGTGAGACAAAGTGCACTGCTGTGTGATTCCACATCTGTCTGGACTTGTCACTCCTGCCTTCAGTATGCGCGCACCACCATAAATGGCTGTGGTGCTTTGAAGTGAGCAGACATTGGACAAAAACCAGGAAGAGAGACTTATCAGAGGAGATAAAATCACAGAAGTGGCACTCAGTGGTTGATTTCCGGAGGAAGATGCGTATTGACAGACTTTACTTGCTGCATCCAGAAACGACCAGAGTCGTGTTTTTACCCCTGTTAGGAATGCATTGCATCCCTCCAGGCTAAGGAATGTGTGTCTGTGCCCACATGGACAAGTTAAGACAGTGTAGTAGGAGGAGTAGTTATGGCAGATAGGAAAGCATGGGAAATTTGGTAAATCTATTGCTGTTTAAAGGCTGCGTAAAAAAACCCAAAAATCACACACTATATATATATATATATATATATATATATATATATATATATATAGTGTGTGTGTGCTTTCCAAATGAGTGCCAGTAAACGTGATGAAATTGCTCTCGCCACTGTCTGTTAAATAAGAAACAATTTGTTAAATGTATTACAGTAATACACTCTAGGTCAGGTCCTTGGAGGCAGATTAATCCCAGCATCAGATTAAAATGAACAAACCTGATTTATGAATGGAATTTTACCTGCACAAAAGGCTTTTAGTGCAAGAGTACAATTAATACGTTAGCCTTAATGCAGGGCTACACAAACACAAACTGACTCTCAGTTTCATTTTCACATCCCTGTGCAGTTTGTCAAGTGTGGTTTTGCCGGCTCCAACTTCCCAAAGCACATCTTCCCAGCCCTGGTGGGCCGGCCAATCATACGATCATCGGCCAGAGTGGGCAACATCGAGATAAAGGTAAGATTGATGTAAATGAAAGGACTACACATGGGTCTTTCAGTTCACCTAAAGTCAGAATAGAGGAGCATTAAAAAAAGAAATGGGGAAATTACATCTACTGTGTGCAGAGTTCTATTAACAGCAAACAGCATTAAAACCACTGACAGGTGAGTCATCCTGTTACAGTTTAGTGCTCTATTGAGAAACCTGGTGTCGAAGCATTACAGCATTCCCAAGAAGGATAAGGGGCCCTGCAACACCACAAAAACTACTACTAAGAACATAATAAATAGCCAAGACGTAGACTACAAGCACAATGGTCCCACCCAGTAACCCACAGGACTCTCAAGGTCCACGTCTAGAAAAGTCAGAGCTGTTTTGGCAGCAATACAGGGACCTGCACTATATTACTCAGGTGGTTTTAATGTTCGAGATGGCACAGTGGTGTCTGGAGCCTCTGAATGTGGAGTGTGTGTTACCCCGGTAACAGATTGGTGGCATGTCCAGGGTGTACCCTGTGTCCCACCATGTGACAACTAAGATAGGCTCCAGCGACCTTTGACTGGATAAATGAAAGAAATTGGATGGTTTTAATGCTGCAGCTGATTGGTGTAGCCATCTATAAGATCTAGATACACATCCTGAGACTTGATCATCTGTATCTCTGGTTCTCATCAACTTCCTGTGTCTCAGCTTAAAGCGTCTTAGAAGTGCACACCTGCTAGCTTCCTAAGATGCTGAGACTGTTGAGTTCATAGACTCATGTAACCTGAGATCATTCAGACCTTTTAACCTGATAATCCTTGCAGGATCGGAGCAGAGAAAGCATGAAAAGGTCATTGGTACAAATAAATAAGTAAACAAATTAAGGCAGGCTGTTATGTAATAAACATCACATTTTCATAGATTTTTATTTAGTGTTCACTTGAAACACCAGGTTTCCCAGGATAGCTGTCTTATATTTGTACTTGTGTATGGATGTGCATGTTTGTAACTTAATATTTTATACAGTATATTTAAAACGTTTCAACAGAAACAACAAAAATCAAACTGATGCTTTTTTTAATTATTATTTATTAAACCTATACTTTGCTGTAGGTCAGACAAGGAAGAGCAAAAACAAAACCATTAATATTTCCTGTCCCTGTCATCTTTTCCACCAGGACCTAATGGTGGGAGAAGAGGCCAGCGAGTGTCGCTCCATGCTGGAGATGTCCTACCCCATGGAGAATGGCATGGTGCGCTGCTGGGAGGACATGCTCCACCTGTGGGACTACACCTTTGGCCCAGAATGCCTGGACATCAACCCAAAAGAATGCAAGGTATGAACCCGTGTAAGACAGACAACGACGGAAATGAATGGGAAAAAAAACTGTACAAGGACTAGATTATTATTGAGTTTGTGTATGTTTTCTATCCAAGATCCTACTGACTGAGCCGCCCATGAACCCGACCAAAAACCGCGAGAAAATCGCTGAAATCATGTTTGAGAAGTACCAGTTCTACGGCATCTACGTGGCCATCCAGGCCGTGCTCACTCTGTACGCTCAGGGTAAGAGGGCGCGAAACGCTGCACAAAAATAAAGGGTTTAAATCCTGATCTGCTGTTAACGGTGCAATTGACTGGATATTTAGTTAGTTTTAACTCCCGCTTTGTTAAATGACTCTGTCCACAGGTTTGCTTACCGGTGTTGTAGTTGACTCAGGAGACGGCGTCACCCACATCTGTCCAGTGTACGAGGGCTTCTCTTTGCCCCACCTTACACGCAGGCTGGACATCGCAGGACGTGATGTCACACGCTACCTCATTAAGGTGAGCTGGAAAGATCAGTGATCGGGCAAAGAGTTTTTTTTAGTGTAAGGAAAGTATATGTACAGTTTCACAGCAAACATATGTATGAAAAAATGTTCTTCCCATCAGCTCCTGCTGCTTCGCGGCTACGCCTTCAACCACACTGCTGACTTTGAGACCGTGCGCATGCTGAAGGAGAAGCTCTGCTATGTGGCATACAACATTGAGCAAGAGCAGCATTTGGCCACAGAGACCACTTACCTGGTGGAGACATTCACGGTACGTTGGAGCAAGCTTTAATTTATTCTGCCTCCTAAAGTCGAGAAACGTCAGAAAAAATAACCGATTTCTCTCATTTGTGCAGCTTCCTGATGGCAGGCAGGTGAAGGTGGGCGGAGAACGATTCGGGGCTCCTGAAGCTCTTTTCCAGCCTCATCTCATCAACGTGGAGGGAGCTGGAGTAGCCGAGCTGCTGTTTAACACCATCCAGGCTGCAGACATTGACCTCAGGTCCAATCCTCCTCCCTCGCCTTTCTCTAATTAATGAAGCTGAACTACTGCAAACACGCCTTCATCAGGTCTGTCTCCCGTCTGCTTTCCCATGCAGGGCCGACTTCTATAAGCACATTGTTCTGTCCGGGGGGACCACCATGTACCCGGGCCTCCCATCCAGGCTTGAGAGAGAGATCAAGCAGCTCTACCTGGAAAGAGTGCTCAAGGGAGACACTGAGAAACTATCAGTAAGAGCTTTCATATTAATGTCAGTAGAGAATGGATTCGATTAAGAGCCTGTAAGGCGTTCTTCAGTGCATTTGCATAAATATAATGTTTCTGATGATCAGTGTCATCTGTATCATGAGCTGACGAAATGTTAATAGAATACATTTTCCAGTTATTTAATAAATGTCACCAGGCATTCATATAGATGCTCTGTTTTATTCACTGAACCTGAGGGCTACTTGCATGCAGGTTTTTCTACAGCAGGTCCAGTTTGGCTGTGATATAAACTTTCTGAATTTAAATATCTTTATGAGTTAAAAGTTTAGAAAAAGCTCAGTTTGAATTCCACATTTGACGCTCTGCAACATTTAAGGTTAAGGTTATCTCTTTTTCTTTGTATTAAAAATAGGTTTGGGCTATTTTATTACAGATACCAAAATGCATTTACTTTTTGTTGTTTTAAAGCCAAACCAATAAAGTGTGACATTTGTCATATTAATTAAATATATATCTAGAAATTGAAAGTTTATTTTGTTAACCTCATTACTGAGGTCGTTTCTCTTTTAGCACTTTTCTTTGTAGCAGCACAGAATATAAAAAAAGGCTTAAAGGAAAGAATTGTTGTACTTAAATATCAGGGCTCTGTGTTTTAATGACCTCTCCTGACTTTTCTCTTCACCCTTGCAGAAGTTCAAGATCCGAATCGAGGACCCTCCCAGGAGAAAGCACATGGTGTTCATGGGTGGTGCTGTGCTGGCCAACATCATGAAAGACAAAGAATCCTTCTGGATGACTAGACAAGAATACCAGGAGAAAGGCCTGGGAGTGCTGCAGAAGCTGGGAGGTGGAGTCAGATAAAATAAAACTGAGTTAAATAGAATTTTAAAAACACAAATTAAAAATGAGGAAAATATGAACTAGGTTTTGTACTTTTAAATATTAACTCCGTACCTCTCACAGTCTCATCTCTATTCAAAACAGTTTTAACTGAGCAAAATTACAACTTTTATCATTAAAAACACAATTGTAGGTTTTTACATACTGTTCTAAATATAACAGTTTTTTGATAAAACTTTGATGACTAAAGTTAAAAAATGTCAGGAATTTATTTGTTGCATTAATAGCAAGTTTATGTTTTATTTAACCTTTTTAAAACTCATAGATCTGTGCTTCAGTACTGTGCAAAAGTTTTGAGTCACCCCTCATTTTTTTTATATGTTACTGAAAAAATGGGAAATAGGTCCAGCAATGTATTGAAACATGTGCAAATGTATATAGAAACTCACTAAAGGAGGCCAAAACAAAGTATTACAGTTCTATAAGGCTTGAAAGTCAACATTTGGTGTGACCACCTTTGTTCTTCAGCACAGTCTGAACATGCCAGTCACATGCCTCCCTGAAAGGAAGTCTTTGAAAAACCTTTAGAAAGTCTGGAGAACTATTGTTGAAGACCATTTTTAAAAATACAGAAAAAAACTTAACATTTTATCTTAACTGAGTCTTAATTTATCCTTGTGCAATACTCACAAGGCTATTATAACACAAAAACATGAATATTTGGATAAAAATGACTTAAACGCAAAGCCAAAATGAAATGATTTTGTTAAACTCCATTACTAATTCCCTTTGTGACTCCACATTATGCCAACCAAACAGTAACCTGTTTGCTACTGTTTCTTAGAAATATTTGTCAGTAAAGTTTACTCGCTAAACTTGATTTAATCAAAAATAGATTACAGTCAATGATCTTCCTCAAACACAAAACTTACCCAGTTTTTACTTTGGCTAGCTTAGCATCTAATCACAGGGATCCTCTTTTCTTTACTCTGTTTATATGGTTGATGGTGTTAGCTTACTGTTATTATCAAAAGTTTAACTTTATTGGCTCATATAAATGATTAGTTTAGGTCTTTTGTGCTTTTTTCCCTGCACTTTAATCTTAGTTTTGGTTGATGTATATTATTATTATTATTAGTGGCAGCCTCCCCAGGGTTCCTGGTTGTTCCTCCCTTTGTGTTTCCTTACTCCTGACTTGTTCAGTGTGTATGCGGGTCTGTGTAGGTCTCTGGGGTTATTTTTATCTGTTTAACTTTGAATGTTAGTATAGCTTCCAGTCTGCCCTCCCCAAACCCCCGACTGTGACTGATTGTGTGTTACTCTCACCTGCATCTCGTTCCTCACCTGTCTGTCACTTCTCAGTGTATTTATAGTTTGGCCTTTGTTATAACACCTGTTTCCCGCCCTTTGGTGCTGCTCATTTTGCCTCGGTCCCAGTTTGATTCCTGATTTGTTGCTCCTCCCGTTCTGAGAGATTGAGAGATTCTTCTTATTATCTGTAAAAATAAATGTTTAATGGACTGGCAAATACAGGCTGAACATTTGAATGTTCTGAGTGGGAAAAAAAACTGTAAAGAATTTATCTGTGGGTTTGTTTGGTGTTTTTTTTTTTTTAAATAAATGTCAAATAGAATTGTTTTTTATTGTACATATTTCTTGCTGTATGCGATGAAAAATGATGCAAAATGTGACCTGTTACTTTTCTCATAGATATAAAATTGGGTACATACACTGACTTAACTGGGTACACCAGTTCAGCTGCTCATTGCTGCAAGTAACTAATCAGCCAATCAAATAGCAGCAAGCTAATGCATTCAGCTGTATAGACATGATGAAGACAACCTGCAAAACTTCAAACTGAGCATCAGAATGAGGAAGAAATGTGATTTAAGTGGCTTTGAATGTGTCATGGTTGTTGGTCTGAGTATTTCAGAAACTGGTGATTTATCAGGATTTTCCCACAAAAACATATCTGTGGTTTAAAGAGTACAGTCTGGAAAAAAAGGAAAATATCCAGTGAGCAGCAGATGTCTGCATAAAAATGTCTTGTTCAGGCCTGAAGTCAGAGAGGAATAGGCCAGATTGCTTAGTAAGTAAGTAAGTAAGGTATTCAGAAGCGCATCTCTGAATCCACAACACACTGGCCTTGGAAGCAGATGTGCTACATCAGCAGAAGGCCACACCGGGTGCCACTCCTGTCTGCTAAGAACATAAAAGTGAGGCTACAATTCAAACTGGACAACAGATGATGAGAAATGTGTTACCTAGTCTGATGTGTATCAAGCTCTGCTCTGACTTTTGGAAAGGAGGGTCAGAATTTGGAACAGACGTGGATTTATTAATGTTTCAGGCTCGAGGTGCATTAATGTGGGGGAACATTTTGTTGGCACACTTTGGGCCCCTTAGTACAAACTAAGCATCATTTAAACCCCACAGCCTGATGTTGACCATGTCCATCCCTTTTTGAACACAGTGCACCATCTCCTTATTGCTGCTACACACCATGTCCCAAAGCTCAGATGAAACCGGTTTCTTGAACATGACAATGGGTTCACTGAACTCAAATGACCTCCACAGCCACGAGATCTCAGGCCGACAGAGCACCTTTGGGATGTGGTGGAAGAGGAGATTCTCATCATGGATGAGCACCAACTGTGTGATGCTGTCATGTCAACATGGACCGATATTCCCGAGGAATGTTTCCAGTACCTTGTTGAATCTGTGCCATGAAGAGCTCTGAAGGAAAACGGGGCTCCAACCCGGTACTAGTGACCAATGAGTGCAGATGTTAGTGCCTTTCATTTAAAAAATATAATTTAATCTTTTTTTTCTTTTTTTTATGAGACCTTTTAAATAACATGCTCATACATCCAAAAGCAGGACTTGGCTTGATGGGTTAATTAATGGATTAATACATGAATTACTAAATAGTCAATGATAAGTCTCAACACTCAAAGTCAGTAAGAAATTAATGTGAAGGTGTAAAATGACAGTGTTAGTATTTGCTGCCATCTGGTGGTTAAATCTGCACCCGTCAACACTCCCAACCCCACTCCAGCACTTCACTCACCGTAACCACACGGCGAACGGATATTGCAATTTTTTTTATTGCGATACTGAGTTACCTGACAAAATACAGTCATGTGTTTTTACACTGAAAAGAAATAGTGAGCTCTCACAATGAACACATGCTTCACGCACACATACACGCACACGTACACGCACACATACGCGCACGCCACATTCGCAGAACCTTCGCGTTAAAATGAAAAAAGCATGCAATAATGTTCAAAACACATCTCGAAACTGAACCTCCTCCCCTCCCCCGACTCGGCTGATCCAAAAACTCCAGAAATGTTGGAATGTCCACATGTTTAGGTTCGATATCTACCCAACAAATTCAACTATTCAAAGTTAGTTTTAAATACACAATAATGATCATCGACAACGACACTGAGTCGAACAGTCAGTCGATAGTGATGACTTGCAGCAGGAAGTCACCAAGAGGCTGGCGACGTGCACATTTACATTCTACCAGTCGCCGCGAGGCTCCCGGTTTTATTGGTCAGACTGTCCTCTCAGTCCGCTTATAACAAAAAGAAAGAAAAACAGGCTCGGCCAACAGTAGAACTCAAAAGCGGTGAATCGAAACATGAAACGGATGCAGTTCTGAAAAGGAATAAACACTGAGAGAGATTTTAAATACATTCGCGAGTCATTCAGTAAAATCTGTTGTCCTGGTGTGTGGATGTGATGCGCTTCCGTCTTTTTTCTTCCCTCACTTGGTTTAAAAACACAGAGAGATGATGCCTTTCTATCACTTCCCTCCTACTCGCCCATTACTCCACCTGCCAAAACCATTAAATAGAATATGCAAGCTGGGAGTAGAGCTTCTTCTTCTTCTTTGCTTTCCTTTTTTTCTCTTCTGGAAGTAAAAATAAAATAGTCTTTGTGGGTGAGCCTAAAAATAAACCGCTGATTTAAAGCTTCCCTCATGATTTCTTTCAAAGCAAACAGCTGTTGTGTCACAAGATGGCCTTTCTTTTATCTTCTTTTTTCGTCCCTTTGGTATTGAGGTTTGGTCGTGGTTATCACACATCTCCCCTTTTTTTTGTCACTGGGGTGGGGGGAAGGGAGGGAGGGAGGGGGGCACAGAAAGCCTCGTACCCCCACTTTTTAACAGCATAGTTCCATCCAGCAATCAATCTGCAGACATTTACACATAAAAGGAGCAAAAAACCCCCCAAAAAAGTAATAAAATATCCAATTTTCACCCAGAACTATACAGTGGAAGGGTTACATCACCGCGGTGGACTATTTGCCTTGTTGCGGCGCGCGCTCGCAGGAAGTGATTAGTTTCCAGGCAACAGTAGTCTCACAGAATTTGTCTTTGGATTCGAGCCTCTTCACATGTTTTTTTTGTTTTGTTTTTAATGATGTAATCGCTTCGTGGTATAACTCTGGGTTCATGTTTCAAATAACAACCAAAATCCATTTATTACACATTTTCCATTGTCACAAGCAGCACACTCCTTTACACTAGCAGCCACACTGAGTGGTACATAGTACAACTTTTTGGCAACACTCCCCTACGTTGGTCCTGCTCTGTTCTGCACGTCGGTCCATTTAGGGAAGAGTTTACCATTTGTTTGTTTGTTTGTTTGTTTTAAAGCTCTGCTCCTGGTCTGGAGAAGGGCTGCAGTTTGTCACAAAAAAGTCCCGACCCACGACGAGACACAACACACCGTCGGAGAGAGAAAAGAGACAGAACAAGAGAGAGAAAGAGAGAGAGAAAGCAAGAGCCACCATCCATCTCCTCCTCCTCCTTCCTTTCCTTCCTTCCTTCCTCCTCCTTCCTCCTCTATGCCTCCCACTCACTCCTCACACACCGACTCGCTCAGGTCCACGGCGCCACCCCTGGTGAGCCGCCGCATCTTGCTGAAGTCGTGGTCGGTCCTCAGGTAGGAGAGCGAGGGGCCTCCCTCGCTGTGGCTGGCCAGGTCCTGGGGCTGGGCCTGGGGTGGCAGGGCCCTCATCTCGCCGCCGCTGCGCCAGTACAGGGTGTATTGCTGCGGGTCGGACACTCCGAAGGTGGCGGCACACAGCTGCGCCAGGGCCTGGCTCGTCTCCCCGGCTCTCCACTGCAACGTCCGCACGGCGCTCCGCTCCCCGTCCTGGAACAGTATCCGAACGCACCTCTGGAGGCAGCGAGGGAGGGAGGAAGAGAGAAAGAGAGGGAGAGAGAGAAAAGGAGTGAATATATATACTGTATTTATGCAAAACACAGGTCAAGAGGCTTATGGAGTGAGGGCAAACGAGGGGGAGGAGAGAGATGGAGTCAGAGGAGGAGTGAGGACTGTATAAGCACGGGCTGATACGCTGCCACAATAAATGAGCCAAAAAAAATAAAAAAAACAACAGAAAAAGGACGTTCATGAAAGAAAAATGCCTCTTCAACAAAGCTCCTGCTTCCCACACACAGCCGGCAGGTCCGAGAGCTTCACGCGAAAGCCATCTTCATGAAACTGCTCTGTTTTCCCCTGCTCTGCTTCATGTTACAGCTTCACTGACAAACTCCCGGCATAAATCCACTCCAGCGAGTCCACTTCCAAACTCAAATATCATCCATTAAACTCGCTCTGCTCTGGTGCTCTGCTGAAGTTCCCCCCCCTCTCCTCCACCACCGCCACCACTCAGCAGACACAAACTTTTTTCACATTTTCCACAGAGCAAAAAGCGAGCAAACCCAAAACTAACAGGTCTATTGCAACAATCGCTGCTCTTCAGGCACTTGAGCCATTATATAATGTCAGATTCGACCACCTACAGACGCCCTCACAACTCTCTGTAAAGCACACACACACACACACTGTGAAAACATGCTGGACATAATCCTTTTTACCAAACATCCAACCTTGAGAAACCAGGGAGAATCCTCTTCCCTGTCGCTCACGGAAACACACAAACAGACAAACCATCCAGCCTGCCTCCCTCAACACACACACACACACACCACAGACGAATAAGTGGCTTTTAAAAGAAGCAGAAAAAAAGAAAGAAAAAGCACTCAATAGCAAATATAATCAACAGGTCAGCCATTATCAGAACTTACAGAGTCACTGAGCTCCTCGCTGTCCGTGTGCATATTGTGTTTGCCTGCTTCGATGGGTAGATGCAGCTCAATAAATTTCATGTTATCTGACCGCCCACTTCTTCATAGCACTTGGCTCACTGATCCCCGCCTGTGTCAGTGGAAAATCTGGCTGCCGGGTGAGTTAGATCGGCTATTTGAAGCCAGGAGAGGAACCACGTGACGAGACAGAAACGTTGTGGATGACAATGCCTGTTTTCCATGGCATCTGGTGGACCGTTACACAAACGTGGGGCCAGCAGGGTGATAATAGGAGAGTGTAGATAAAAAGTCAGCATGCGTGTGTGTTAGCGTGTGTGTGAGCGCGCATTAGTGCACAACCGGTCGTAAGCGGCCCCAGATCAGAGGATTACCTCTAAAATTGTCTAAAAACTAATCCCCCCAAATGAATTTGAAACGTGTTTGCGCTCAGAAAACCAAAAAAGGGAAATCCAGGTGTGCTCTTCCACCTCTGATTTAAAAACCGGCTTTCCAAAAACTCCAGCTCTGTCCCCGACTTCATCAAGAAGCTTCAGCGGTGATGCCCGAAATCAACTTTGAGTCAAATGTGGGTCACTGCTCCTTTTTTTTCTACCCCACCTGCCAGAGTCACAGATAGAGGACAGTGTGATGTTGCTCAACACTGTGTCGCCATCAGTGTAATTAATGTGCTGTAATATCTGACCTCTTTGGATGGATTATCACCTCTTTTTCGATGTCACTTGCTTCTTTCGTGCAATTTTTATGTGCCAAAGCGCACTGTGACAGTTCTAAGCAGATGCTGGCCGCTCCAAGCTGCAAAGACCGCACGTTTGATACGAGAGAGACTTTGATTGTTCTGCCAGAAGAAAAGAGTTTTTAACTGGTGCCATCAAGCGATGATTTGCTTTGTTATTCTCTGACAGTCAATTAAAGACGAAGCCAGGGTAGCCTGCTTCTGAGTGCAGCTTTGTGTTTAATCCATAAACGTGCAGAAAATGGTTAAAGCTATACTGCTGTCCAACACCAGCACTAGTCAAAGCAGCATGCAGAAGCTTTGCAGCTGCATGGAAACACTTGTCTTGGCCCTTGTATAAGATAAGCTAAAGTGGATCCAGAAAGTATTCACATTTACTAAACAAGCTATTTCTAGTAACTCTGTAATTATGCTGAAACTGCCAAACTGATAAATTAAAACACACAGTTTCTTGGTGAAGGGGTGAAATCAAAACCCCAAAGTAGACTCCTCTGCAAATAGAACAAAACCTGCAGATTGAGAACATCTGAGTAAAAGATGTTCTGGTCTGATAGGCGGCATGGTGGAGTGGTGGTTAGCACTGTTGTTCTGTGTGGCGTTTGCATGTTCTCTCCGGGTACTCTGGCTTCCTCCCACAGTCCAAAGAGATGCAGTTAGTGGGGTTAAGATAACTGGTGATTCTAAGTTGCCCATAGGTGTGAATGTGAATAGTTGTCTGTCTCTCTGTGTTAGCCCTGCAGTCCGAGCATCCTGAACTGGAACCTTGATGGATAGATATTCTGTTCTGATGAGCCTTATAACCCCAAAAAACATTTAGAGAAAAAGATTGGGACAGGAGATAGTTGTCCTCCGATGTCTTCTTAAACCTGGAAATAGCAGCAGGACTGAGCGTGCAGGATGCAGGACATAAAATGCCCACATCCTTGGTGCGAATTAGACTTCAAGCAGCTCCTGCAATTACTTCCTCTTTCTTACAATCTAAGACGTGTTGGTGAGCGGGCAGGGGATAGACTGTTTAATACCCAAGTCTGATGCTTTGCTTCTTACACTGGGCAGCTGTAGCTCAGGTGTTACAGCAGGTCCAATCAGAAGGTCAATGGGTTAATCTCTGACTGCTTCAGGCCACATGTCTAAGTATCCTTGGTTAAGATACCAAACCCCGAGCTGACACCCCTAAACCCCCTTGAATCCATCCGTTGGAGTGTCAGCGTGTGTGAAATGGTGGATGTCCAGGAAACGCCAGGCACTGCTTGGTAATAGCATCAAGCTGAGGGAAAGGCAGAGTGATCAGAGCAGAGAGACGGAGATAAACCACTTGACAAACAGGCGACGGTTCACCTTTTTAGCATGACAGTGACTTGAAGCTAATAACCAAACAGCCACTCTGGAGTGGCCTCAGAGCAGGTCTCTGCCTGTCCCTAAGTGACCCCATCAAATCCCAAACATCAGTCGAGAGGTCTGAATAGGCGCCTTGCATCCCATCAGGCTGAGAGAATCTGCCAAGAAGTATAGAATAAAATAAAAGCTTATTTTGGCTGCTCCCTAATTCACAACAGGGTGCCACAGCAGGGTAGCTCTGCATGCTTAATTTGGCACATTTTTCTTTATGCCAGATGCCCCTACTGATTCAACCTCAAAGGGATTTGCATCTCCTCCTGGGATCAAACCAGAGATCTTCTGCTTGTTAGGCAAACGTGCAAACCACTACATTATGGAGCCAGTCCAAGAAAAATGGAATAAAAAGTCACACTTTTACAGGCTTGACCAGAGTTATCCAAGAAAGCTCAAAACTGTAAGGAGATTTCTGCAAAGCTACTGATTAGCATTAGTTTTTTTTTTAATCCATATTATCAGTTTAGTCCAATTCCCTGCATTTGTAATAACCTTCATGTAGAAAAACAGATTAAAGAAAGAAAAAAATAAGACATCCCCCTCACATGTGTTTGTTTTTCTTTTGATCGTCATTCATCCACCTTTAAGATTTAGTTTTGTGTCTTTAAACCGTTTCTGCCATTTAGTCGTCCACATGGGCCAGAATATCCCATTAGAGTTGTCTCACTGCATAATATGCAGCTGTCCACACATAAATCACCATTTCACACAAGAGAGGTTTGTGTGAAGGCTGTATACTACATTACTCCACAACAAACCCACATGTAATGCTACTAGGGCTTGTGCACTGCTACAATCGAAGCAGGCGGCGCCTACTTGGCTCTGCTGATTCTCTTTCTGTCTCTGGGCCTCTCGGCTCCGTCTGCAGCTCCACTCTTTCAGCGCTTCTTGGACCTCTGGCGTCAGGCAGCCCGAGAATGGCTGCTCCTTGTCCAGGCTCTGGATCAGACGCAGGCTGGCGTACACGCTGGTCAGGTAGTAGCCACCTGTAGGCGAAAAAGGTGTAGGAGGGAAAAAGAGTGTAAAAACAGGACTAAATCTTGCATCACATAGTACTTCCTCCTACTCTGTCCTTAAAAAGATTGTCTTAAACTTCACTGCCATGTTCTGCTTTCAAGAGATTTTTCTTTTTTTTGTTATTTACTTCCTAAATTCACTTCCTACACTCTTCCTGTGTAAGTCAGAGGTACGAATTAATAATAGAGGATAATAATATAATAATACTGTAGTAACAGCTACCAAAATACAAATAAGACAGAGTAGATTATGAACAGTCAGTGCAATTTTAAGACAAAAAGCGAGTAAAATGTGAATCATTAAACGCAGATTTGTGGTAATATTTGAAAATGTGTATTTTTTACTGATATGAAACCAGGAAAAAAAATTAACTAGCTGTCATAAACCTTCATAACATCTGTTCATTTTATTTTGCTGTTACCTGTGTTCCTTCTTTCTGTCTTTTGTTTTTGTCTTTAACTTCCTGTTTTAGATTGAAAGGTTAGCTTTTTGTGTGTGTCTCTTCTGGTTTTAATTCCTGTTTGTCTTCCTTTCCCATTTTCACACTTGTGTCCTCTCTCCTGCATCCCTGACGATTTTTGATTGTCAAATACATCCAAGTGTCACATCAGTGTGTTTTTAAAAACCTCTTGTTTCTACTAATCGAATTAATTCATTAAAGTCACTTTTCTTTATATGGGAATAGGTATGTAGTATTAGTAGAAGTCCAACAGAACAGTGTTTGTTAGACTAATTTGCATTGCCACCATTTAAAGATAAAAACACATAAGAAAAGCTTCACACAACAAAAAAAAAAAAAAACACCAAATCATTTGTGAATGACCTTTTTAAAAACAGTTTAAGGTTGCACTTAAAAATATTCCAGTCTGGATACAATTTGATTTCTTCTTCCTCTTTCAGCTGCTTCCTTTACGAGATGCTGCGGCGGATGATCTGCCTCCATCTCACCCGATCCTCCTCCGTCACACCAACACTCCTCATTCACTACACCCATGAATCTCCTCTGTGCTCTTCCTCTTCTCCTCCTGCCTGGCAGCTCCACCTTCGACATCCTTTGTCAAATATATCCACTCTCCCTCCTCTGCACATGTCCAAACCCTCTGACCCTTGTTTCTCGAACTTTCTCTCCAAACTGCTCAACCTGCGCCGTCGCTCTGATCTACTCATTTCATCTCCAGCTCGGTCTCCTGTCTTTTTGTCAGTACCACCGTCTCCAAAACATACATCACAGCAGATCCCACTCCCATTTTGTAAACCTTCACTCATGCTGCCATCCCTATGTCATAAATCACCCCTGAGACTTGTCTCCATCCCCGCCACCCTACCGACACTCTCTTTTTTATCTCTCTCGTGCATTGTTTATTGCTTTGGATGGTTGACCCCTCTGTAGGTAAAGATTTCAACACCAAAAGAGTCGACTGCGTTTTTCTGTCCAAATGAGGATTTAAATAATGATACCTTGCAATTCCCAGAAGAAGTTACTGACCCCCAAACTCAGAGGAATCAAAAGCACCTGAGAAGGTAATTTGGTCCTATTTGGCCTTTGGCTCATAAATTACTTTTGATTGTTATATCATCAAATGTTTATGTTGTCTGGCTATTACAGACGGTGGTTAAAAAATAACCTGACTCAGTTATGCACTGTGCTGTCCCAAAACAAAGACAGCAAATGTAACAAAACTATTATGATAGCTGCTCCTGCACTGCACAGTAACAGAGGTTTAATGATGGCTGTTGTACCAAAGATATCCTGGGACGACCTGAGACAGTGTCACGGTGCGACCGATGCCGCAGTTTAGGACCTACCCTCTCCTCCGAGCCACGAGGGCTCCAGCAGCTCCATCATGTACTCCACCTCTATGAGGATGTGAGGCTTGTTACACTCCACGATCACATAAGACAAACACGGCAGGAAGTCGTCCCAGCTAACTTCCTGTCCTGCATATATATTAAGAGAAGGAAAGGAAAAGAAGAGGCTGTCATCATTCGTTCTGACAGCTTGAAATGAACATTGTACCAAATAAACAAGTGTACAAAAGCAAGCAGGTTGTGCTGCTGCCCACACAGATACAGTTTGAAATGTGAAGGTTTTGACAGTGAAGAAACGCTCTGCAGAGACGCCTGACCTTCATTTTTTTCTTTTTTGTTTTTTTTTTTACAGCCAGGATCACAAGCAGCAGCGACAAAGCCCTCTATCTGTAAACGCTACAGAAAGTGAAAAGTCTCCAGTCTCAAACTTGATCTTTAACTAAAAACATCACAAATCCACACAAAACTCCAGCTGAAGTGACTCCATCTCTGGCTACCTGTGTTTCTGTCTGTGCAGCATCCAGCAGTCTCACCGTGTAAGGACCCCATGGCCTTGTGCACGCACTTGCACACTTGGAGCAGCAGCAGCACCTTGTCGATGGGCGAGTGCGTCCGCTGCATCAGGGCCAGTTTCTGCTTCACCCTCTCCACCTCTCGGCTGTCTGGAACGCCCGTCCGAACACCGAGCCTTTCCATGGTGGCGTCCCCTTTCAGCCGGAGCAGGTTCTCGGTGAGACGCTGGGTGGAGCCGTCCTGATTGTGCAAAGCGACCAGGGCTTTCTCAAGGTGGGACCTCAGAGGCCTGAGCACACAGGAGAACATGGAGCGCTCCAACGCCAGGTCTGCGAAAAAGGGGAGGGGCTTGTTATTCGGGAAAACCAGCATTTATTCTGACAAACTGATGCACAAGGAAGGAAGAGAACTAATTTTTGTGTTTTGTGCAACTGGGAAATACTGACACAGAAAGGTCTGCAGCAACACTTTTCATAATGCATGAAATTCCTTTTAAATTAAGAAAAAGAAGAAGAAAAGCTTTTTATCCAGTTTTTATTCTGTCCTGCATTTTGAGAAGCACCCATGGAAATTAAAACAAAGGTATGTCTCTATAAGAGGATCTTGAGGCCACACCTTCTTCCAAATGATGTAATCACCTTTTTGGGTGAGGAACAGTGTTGTTCCACTGTGCATCACTGTAAATATAACTATAAATATATATATAAATATAACAACATCCACTCATCTTCAGGTAATTTTATATTTAAACAATAAAAATACAATTACAAAATTGGCTCCCCCTCCTATATTGTGGTTTGGTCTTCTGCAGAGGCGTGTCTAGAAGGTGGGCATGGGTGGGCACCAGCCCACCCTCAAAATGTAAATGCCCCACCACCAAAGCCTTCAAACCAGAGGAATGTTAATCTTGTAGTTCCTGATATCACTGGATGAGAGCACAGATAGGACTAGTTGGAATGTAACTGAGTACATTTACTCAAGTACTTCACGTAGATTTAATGTACTTGTACTACATTTAAATATTTCCATGTATTCTATACTTGAAATGCAATTATTCCACTTCATACGCCATTTTTTTAAAGCTTTCGTTACTTCTTATTTTGCAAATTAAAGAGATTCACACATCAGTAAATCAACAATTATAACCCCAAAACATCATTAGTACATTTACTTTAGGTACTTTACATATATTTGAAGATACAACCTGCAAACTATTAACCTAGTTAAATAGGATTATAACTGTTACTTAGGTTAAACATCCAAATTCTTTTTTCCACTTTGCAAAACAACTATTCATCACAAGATTGTGTTTAAATTCTCATGCAGTTTCACTTTTCACACAATAAATCTGCAAAGGCAGGGCTGTATATGAGCTTTAAAATGATGTCATTAATGTTATAATTTATTCAATTTAATATTTATAGGTAAATGCCAATGTCAGTTGTTTTCTATGGCAAATTTAAAAGCAACAAGGTTAAAAGTAAATGTGCTTTGCACAACAAGCAAGATAAAACCACAGTTCAGTAAAATAAACTTTGCAAAAGTGAACTTAAAAGAAAGCATATTTGAGATACTGTTCTTTATGCTCACTAGTCCATAGAAGAACTTTTTTTAATTCACACCTGAGTCTTGTGCTTCAGTGCTGCCTCCCTGTACGGTATCAACACCCATGCTGCAGCGCAGTAACATCTCCTGATGCTAATGGATTAATGAAATCAATTAAAATAATGACCTCATTAACCTTGCTGAAATTTTAACCAATTTTCAAGTGGTTCGGTTTAGTATTTGTTCCTGATTTCCCATGAGACCCCACGGCTGGCTCTGCATCCCAGCCCACTGCCACTCCATTTACAAAATCCTGGAAATGTCTAAGTGGGGGGCGGGGGACCATTAGGGACCGTAACATTTTATCTACATTTATTTTAATGATTACTGTTCTAAAATACTCAGCCATCATCCAGTGACCTGCGATAAAGTGCACATAAAGTAAAATTACCTTCAGAAAACAGACAAATATATGAAAATACATAAAAAATTCCAATAAATAACATTGGCTCAATTTTTTTAATGATCTCGCCCACGCCATGTCAAGTCCCATTGTCTGGTTTCAAATGAATATTTAGATTATTTATTTAGAACCTTATTCAGATAGCAATGGATCTGACAAAGTACGCTTAATGGAGCGATCCACAGAAACACAAATTACAGCCTTAAAAGGTTTAACTGCTAACACACATTACTTACAGAGTGTACTGCACTTGACTGTGTGCTTCCTGTTTTGCCTCACATCATATAAAATCAGATGTGCTTTGGATTCGGGAGATTATTGCTGAGTGAAATGTTGTTCAAACTCTTCTGCTGTAGTGCAGAGTGAGTATTTGTAGAAACAGCTCCTATTTTGCATGGTCACATTAACCTGAAAGCAACCCTCCCTGCAGTTCACCTCCCGGCACAGTTTTTCCATTAACCCTTTTCTCAGAGCACAAACCTTTGCAGAGACACAGGAATTGTTTCAAGGTAACACAAATCAAAGTGATCAGCAGTCCTTCTCTGGCTGCAGACTGAGACTGGTATTTGTGCCTGCTATTCTTAGTCAAGACATAGTTACAGCAGCACATAAGTGCTCCAAGAAAAAAATGTCTAGACTGTCATTTCGATCATCTCTCATCGCTTTGGGCGTGTTAAAGCCTGGGAAGACTGAAGGTGGTGAGATACTGTGTAAAAAAGATAAAAAACAAACAAACAAAGAAAAGGCGATCTACGACCTTCTTACAATTTATTATGAACGCTTATTTCCATCATTGAAAGTTACAAATTATTAGCAGGTAGAGCTAAATCAAAAAAAATTGAGTTATTATCTCAAAATTGAAACTTCAGATTTAGTCGAATTTTTGAGTCTTTTTAATGGCAGAAACAAGTTTCCATAATTTATGGCAAACATCCTGGCAGTTTTGATTGCATAGTATCATTATAATTAATAATAATACCTTGCAACCTACCATTGCAGCTATAACAGTTTCAGCTCTTCTGGGAAGTCTTTCCACAAGGTTTAGGAGTGTTTGTGGGAATTTTTAAACATTCTTCCAGAGGAACATTTGTGAGGTCAGACACTGATGTTGGACGAGAAGGCCTGGCTCTCAGTCTCCAATCGAATTCATCCCAAAGGTGTTTTTTGGGGCTGAGATCAGGACTCTGTGCAAGTCAGTCAAGTTCTGTCAAAGCACACTCACTCATTCATGTCTTTATGGACCTTGTTTTGTGTACTGGTGCACAGTCATGTTGGAACAGGAAAGGGACATCCCCAAACTGCTGCCAAGGTTGGGATAATTTAATTGTCCAAAAGGTTGGACATGTTGATGTGCTGAAGCAATAAGAGTTCCTGTGCGACTGAACCTTTGCCTACTACTTCATGGCTCAGTTGCTGTCGTTCCCAATCACTTCCACTTATAATACCACTAACAGCAGTGAGGAAATTTGTTGACTGGACTGGTTGCACAGGTGACGTCCTATCACGGTACAACGCTGGAGTTCACTGAGGTCCTGAGAGCGAGCCATTCTTTCACAAGTGCTTGTAGAAGCAGTCTGCAGGCCTAGGTGTTCGATTTTAAACACCTGTGGTCATGGATTTAATTTGAACAATGATTTGGATGGGTGAATGAATACTTCTGGCAATACAGTGTATTCATTACATAAACTAGGGATCCCAGAAACTACAATAGTGGCTCTAACTAGCAGCAGGCATAAGCTATACTTTCTCATCTTTGTTAGTTTTTCTGGGAACTCCTTTGTATCTCCCAGCCAATTTTCCACCTCGCTTGCACAAACCTGGCTCCCTCCTCGCTCTAGTCTCGCCTGCTTACCCACAATTCTTAGAGAAGTGCTTCACAGATGTCACAGAACTGAAATAAGGGTAAACCTTAGCTTTCTGTTCAGCAGGTCCTCACTTACATTTACCTAAAGATAAAACACGCTTTAAAACCTGCCTCCAATGAAGAAACAAGCATATTTCTGCAAATGTTAAACGACTCCTTTAAACCTCCCTGATCATGTAATTAGAAATGACATTTTCTCATCCTCTGAAAAGCTCAGGAGTGTGTTTTTTTTCTTTTGGTGTCAACACTGAACTCGTGTACATGTAACGGTTCACATGCGAGCCTTCCCTTACACGTGTAAAAAACACACACTCGGTGGTTCTCCTGCAGTCAGTGGGCAGTCCTGACTAAGTGGGTAACAATTCTCCAGTGCACACTGTTTTTCCACTCATCATCAATATCCTCCACTCCCTCCTCTCCATGCTTCATGTTTCCCTGCTGCATAATCCTTGAACATCTCCCCCATCTACCTCACTATAGCACTCCCCCTTGTGATCAATCATTCCCACCCTCTAGTCTCTGTTTATCCACCTCCCTCTCTGCTCCATGTCTCTCTCTCTCTCACACACAGAGCTCTGGAGAGTAATAGATTACATGCAACGTGATTACAACCCAGTTACAGAAAAAAAGCTGACTTTTTCTTTTCTCTCTTTTTTTCCCTTTTATTTTTTAAAATGTTGTTACTCACAGTTCAGTAACTGATTACATTTTCAAAGTAACCTGCCTATTTCGATCTCTCCCTCCCACCCTCCTCTGAATCGTGCTGCTCTTCAAGTGAGCGTGGGACTGTGATATCTTTTTATGATAAACGAGGGGGAGAAAAAAAAATGCAAATGCCTCCCACCGACGCAAAGCGAGATAAATCAAAATCGCAGCGCAGGAAGGAAGGAAGGAAAGGGAGGACGGAAGGCAACGGCCGACCGCTCTCCCCTGAAGCCTCTGAAGCCAGGCAACCATCCGTCATCACACATTTACACACAATCACACGCACCTGCGAGCGCAGACGCACACACGCGCAAACGCTCGGCCACACACAAAGCAGTCCAAACACGACCAAACCTACGCAGAGGAGTGTGTCAAAAGATCGAACTAGAATGCTTCCAGAGTAACACCCTGCGATGTCTTTACAATAATGAGACGAGTCCCGCTTTGAATGCGATGGATGTGAGTGCAGGCGCGTTGGGCCGGGCTTTCCTAATGCTATTTTCTAAATACCAGAGACAATATGAGCTCCACTGAATGAGACTCTACCCCCCCAACCGCCCCCCCACGCAAACTACTTTGTGTTGACAGTGCCTTTCACTGGAGCCCGAGCAGCCCACCATTTATCAGAAAAGGCTGTCTGTTTCCACAGACCTGCATCCTCTGGCACAGTGTCTATTGAATCACTGTTTTCTAATAGTACAGTTTGTTGGTTTTTTTGCTTTGTTTTACACATTTCTATCTCTCCTCGGTCCCTCGGTGCACTCACCATCGCCTCCTTTTTAAAATGTGATAAACCAATCAAGCATTCATATGAGAAAGGGTGGTGAGGATATTGTGCTCAGACTGTGATCCAGCACAGTCAGCTAAATTTGATCGAATCCTTCCCTCGGCGAAGCAAACTTACTTTGAGCTCCTCTGTGGCTCAAACTGAAAGATACTGAATGTCGTACAATCATGTTTAACTGTTTAGCTTTGCTTTGAGGTGTGAAGCGCTTTTGAAGATACATGCTAAGGAAGTGAAAGGATTGAACAGTCCAATCGGAGCGGGGCTGCCAGGGGGGAGTGGTGGGGAGGATCATCCACACAATCAGATTATTGACAAAATGACCGCGCTATAGAAGCAGAGGACCAGCAGTGCAGTACCAACTACAGCATTGAAAAGACTCACAGTTGAATGGATAACACTGATCATCTCACTAAAAGGAAATTTAACCTTTATATGGATGCTACTAGTTTTGTAAGTTTTTGAGGCCCTCTTCTAATCAGGGTGTGTGGCTTTATCTCCACATGGGGGATCATCATGTATGAAATCACAGCCAATCAGTTCTCTGGAAAATAGCATCACCGTTCCTGGAAGATCCTTCAGACCTCTGTTTGTGGACAGTTAGAGGGTCTAAATTTTTTAATAGAGCGTGAAGTCTCTGTGTTTCGGTAACTGATCTTTAAATAGATTAAACTTTGTGAATATTGTCACTCTTTACTTACTTTTAATCCCAAACTACTGTACAGAGTTTGTCCTCTCTCTCTCTCTCACACACACACACACACGGATGATCTGATATCGTCGTGTTGGTGTTGTTCCCAGATCATCATGAAAATGTTGTTCCAGGTTTAACATTGCAAGTGACCAATCGCATTGTTGTGACAAATATTGATTCTGCTTACCGTTTATTAAAGGGTTACGGTTAGGGTTAGGGTCCGTTGATCGGCGGACAGAGGCGGTTTCTCGCAGCTTAAGTACAGTTTTTTGTTTCGGTTTTTCCCGAAGTCGCAAAAGTATGACGTCACAACATTGTGATTGGTCACTTGCAATGTTGATCCTGGAACAACATTTAGTATGATGATCTGGGAACAACACCAACACGACGATATCAGATTGTGCCACACACACACATGGCTGATTTGTCTGTAGCAGCTGTGTCACTTTCAGCCCATATTGTGTGTGTAACCTCTTCATATGTTTTTTGTAATATTGTAGTTTTATCTTCGTAAAAATCCTCCACTCTGCTGCCTGCACTGTTATCCATGGTTATGATCAGCAGGATGCTGCCAACACCAACCCGTTCCTGTGAACACACTTGTAGCTAGATTGATAAAGCCTGGTTTAACTCATTGAGCCGATAACGGCCTTCGTGTGATTGCTTATCCTGATCGCCAGTGTAAGAGTAAGTGAATCCAGATAATAGAAAAAAATGGCACAGGTCTAGCAGACTAGGAATGGATGATCTGATATTGTCGTGTTGGTGTTGTTCCTGGAACAACATAGTAAATGTTGTTCCAACGGACCCTGACCCTAACCCTTTAATAAATGCTAAGCAGAATTGATATTGTCCGTGCAACATTGGAATTTCATAAATGCACGAATGGCTTGGCGCGCCAAAGAATAACGTCACAACAATCTGATTGGTCACTTGCAATGTTGATCCTGGAACAACATTTACTATGTTGATATGGGAACAACACCAACATGACGATATCAGACCGTGCGACTAGGAATACCCCACCATGATAAGAGCACAAAGCAAGGCCAGCAGGACAATGCTCATGTCTTCAGCTCGAATTATGAGAACTGACTTCACCTCAAATTCTCTGCAACAACATTCAATCTGTGCAATGAGCTCAAAACAATTCGGATCCACAGAGGCCACTCAAAGCAACCATCAGGACACCACAAAACACCCTCAGGAGGAAACTCAACTTAAAAATACTTCATGTTGAATTCCAGTTATTTTCATTTGTGTAACAAAGTAAAAACTAAATGTTCCTCATTGGAATAAGATTCTGCTAATAAACCTGCTCCAGCTCCAGCTTAGAGAAATTTCACACACAGATCAAACTATGTTTTAAATGCACTGTGTTTCATATCAGAGTGTATTTGCATGTTAATTATGTTTGCATTTGCTTACCCTTCTCATTCTCTGGCACCAGGGTTTCAATGGGAGGCTCCAGCTCTCCGCTGTCCAGCAGGCAACACTTTGCCTGGGACAGAAAGAGGCGCAGACCCTGCAGAAGCTGCACGGAGGTCACGCGTGATGAGGACGATGCCGAAGGTGAAGACGTCAGGGATTTGAGCACCTCTCTCTGCTCTAGGAGGAAGTCTTGAATGATACCCCCGAAGATTGAGCGCCTGTCTCTGGACAGCTCTTCCACCAGCCGGGTGAGCCGCTTGTCTGGTGCAAAGAAGCACACAAATGCCTCGCTCATGCGGTGCAGCCCGCCGCGACCTCGAGAGCGCAAGAGTGGCGGGCGATGGTAGGCGTGCATTTGGGTTTGGGACATGCTTTCAGGTTCCGTGTCTGAGTCATGGTCCTCATCCATACTGCTGAAGGAACTGCTGCTGTCGAGCTCAGCCAAAGATGGAGCCGGGCGGCGCTCCATGGCCAGAAGTGCCACCTCGATGCCTGGCTCCTCAGCTGGGCCAGACGGCTGGGGCTTCGGAGGCTCCTCCACCTTGGCAGATGTCTTGAAGAGAGGAGATGTTATTGCATGATGTGAAAAGCGACATATTTACAATAAATCAAGACAGAAAGGAGGTGTGCTCACATATCCGTATCAGTATAAGCATGCTTTGACGTGCAAATAAAGATCCTGACTCTTATTACTTGTGGCACATAGACAGACATCAGGTCATCCTCCTCAGCAGATCCAGGTGAAACAGCAGGAGTTCTCCTCAGGACGCCTGCACCGGAGTGAACTCTCCTCTGTGGGTTGGCGTTGGTCTTGTTCAGCCTTTCTGACCCACCAGGTTGCTCAACCGAAAGGGGAGGTGAGAAGGAACCAACCCCCTCGAGGGACAGATTCATGGAGGACTCAGAGAGCCGGAGCCGCATGCTGCGCTTGAAGCGGTGCCGTTTATTGGAGGCACTGTGGTTTGTGAGCTGTTGCTGCTGTAAAAAGGGAGGAAATGGATTCAAGGGTAGATTGATGAACTGTTTATTTTTCTATAAGAGATTATCTATAAGAGTAAAGTGCAGGGTGTAGTTATTTATCAGTTGCACGGACGTTTCGATTTAGAGCACTTGTAGAGGCCAGAAAAGCACCGACGGGTGTCCTTGAAAGGTCTCAGAGAAAGCTTCTAAGCAACTAACCTTGCAAACCTCCAGCTGCAGAAAGAGCGGGTTAATAAAGCACAGTTTGCCTTGTGTGCCCCTTGACAGCGGGGGACATCGGTCCTGGACCCCAGTCTGGGCCTGACTGGTGGATGCAACTGGCTCCATCGGTCCATTTTGGATGTCTGAAGCACTCGGTGAACTCCAGAAGTCTAATTGAAAAACCAGGAGAGGGGAGATAACTTAAATATTTAAGTCTTTATTGTACTTTATTTTACAAGTGTTTAAACAGTGTTCCCATTTTTTTAATGTTTCACCTGCTTGAAAACTAAAACAATGCACAGCACAACACACAACATTAACCTGTGTTTTTTACTGCAAGCTGATCCAGAAGCAGACTGATTTTGCAGAAGCATGATGAGAAAGAGTCTGGTTATCACTTTTCGCAATGAAGTCACACCCCACTGCACTACAGAAGCATGCCGCGCATTTAAAAATAGACGCAAGCTGGCAGCCACCACTTTAGTCAGCTATTACTTTACTCTCTCATTCTCTCAAACTTTGGTTTTCTGTCAGCAATCTCGTCCTGAACACATCCAAGTCCTTAAATCTCATTTAGGTTCAGTGTAAAAGGGGAAAAATACCCTCTCTCCTCTGGTTAGTGAATTATGAGAGAGTAGGACAAATAGGAAATACCTTATGGTAGCAGCTCTGTTGGGCTGAAGTATTTAGGCAATTCAGACAATTAGACAGGCTGACCCAAAAATGCTGACCTACGTTAAGTAACACTTATTATTTGGAGCAAGTGAATGTACCTGCTGCTGCAGTTTATTTTTTAAAGAGGCCACCAGTGACCGACCTTGTCCCATGTGTGAGATGGCCTCCAGCTGCCTGTGTGTTGACGCTCTAACGATGGCATCAGGTAGCTGCAGAGGCAAAGGCAACACATCCCTGCAGATCATAGAAAATGAAAAGTTCAAGTTTGAAGATATGTGAGATCAGAAAGTTAAAACCAGACACAGTCAATTTACATGCAAGGAAGTCTGTGGACAGCTAAAAATTACGGGAATAAAACTGGTTTTAAAAACCAGTGGGCATCAAGATGCAGAAGAAGATTTAGGACCCAGCGTGCAAAGACTTTGCTCCCATTTAGGTGCAAAGGCATTAGGGGAGATCTGCCACTTCTGTTAAGAAATAAGATTTGGGCATTCGGCCATCCATATCATTCCAAATACTGGGCTGAAGTGAGGACTCTGCGTAGGTTGAATGTTAGCAAGAAGAATGATTGAGATTTATTATCAGTTATAATATTATTACCTGCTGATACAGTAGAAGGCCACCAGTCGACACAAGTCAGGGAAGCTGAGTGCTGAGCTCTCCAAGGCGAACGCTGGTTATACACAGACAGAGTTTGATTGACAGCTAATGGGAGCAGTGGGACACTCGTTCAGCTTTAACAGGAAATGTGCCAGCTGCAAAATAAAATCTGGAGGACCCATCCTCTCCGGCCCACATCACTTCACCGAGAGTGTCTGAGCTGCACTGCGCCACAAACGCTGACTGGGTTGTCAACTCTCACACTTTTGACATGAGACACCTGTTTTCAGTCTGTCTCACACTCTCATGCTGCCAAAACAAATCTCGCTCCAATTAAGAGGAAGCCACGAAAAGAAGCCTTTATGAAAAGTAATCCATGTTAAACAGGCTTTCTCTCGACAGTCTGAACACCAACATCACAGAAAGCACAAGAGCTGCAGTTTTGTTCGTTTAGTTAGTGGATGCACACTTCGCCAAACTTCACCAAAATCACAGATCGACTTTCGTGGATGTTGAGTTTTGCCTCGTTTACTTGACTCTACATTTTTCATCTATTACACATTGAAATTCCTACAAGAGAGCAGAAAATCCCTGTGATGAGTTTGTGGCAGGTTTGACCTTCACCAGTAATACATGTAATCCATTTCTGACAAGCCTTTAACAGAAACGAAAGTTTACTTTGTTTTATTGATTTATTTGATTATTGGATTTATTTAATGAACTTTTCTCTGAGTTTATTGAATATCTGCTGCATTCAACAGCAGCATGATCCATTCGAGCATCTCAGAAAGCAGTGCAGCCATCCTCTGTAAAGCCATTTGTTTTGCTCTTTTTAACAGATTGATGTGTAAAGTAAAAAGTTTTCTCGTTTATTGCTTTTTGAAGTTGGAAGTTTTTGAAGTAGCAAAGATTTGTATCATTGTACCACCTTTCTGCTCCATTACGGGTCCCTACTGCAATTTTTTTTAGCTCCATCTCACCCTAACCCAATATTCTGTCACACCAACTTCAAACATGTCCTTCTTCACTACATCCATGAACCTCCTCTGAGGTCTTCCTCTTTTCCTCCTGTCCAGCAGCTCTATATTCAACATTGTACACTATCCTTCTTCAGCACACATCCAAACCGTCTCATGCTTGTCTATCTTAACATTTTCAACTCTGCTTCCTGTGTTTTTGTCAGTGCCACTGTCTCCAAACCATACACCTTGTTGTAAACCTTCCCTCTTACTCTTGCCCCAGGCCCTCACAACAGATCATTATGTTTTATAAAAAGGCTAATTTTGAATATTACATGTGATATTATAAAATAATTATCAGTTAATTTTGTTTGTGCACAGCTAAAAAGATGTAAAAACAAGCCTGACGTGGTCTTTTTTAGAGGTACAAAGATGACAACTTAGTGGCTGTGTAGGTAATTTCTAAAAAATAAGAGTCATGTGGTTTGCATTATCAACCCTGCTGCACTCCAACACAAGCCCTTTCCCCCACATCCCCTCGCCCCTGATCTCACTCAGCCTGACTCTTGGCAGCTGTGGATGTGTTGAGTGTTATGTGTATCGCTTCAACTGCAGTTGGCTGATAATTTAGCTTGTTTTATACTCACTGGAGTCCTCCTCACAGATGAAGCACTCCTTAACAGAGGAGGCACTTCTGTCCGCTGTCACCCTCAAACACAGCACCTTCCTCTGGGTAGAGCTGCATTTGCGCACTAGAAATGTCTGTAAGCACAAAAAAAAAATCACCGAAAATATGAACAAAACATTTTTTTTTTTAATTTTCTCAGGTCTAGGAGATGATGTCCACTTCATGACTAAGGTTAATTTTCATGGTTTTCAATCAAATGCATTTCATTTTAATTAGTGGAGAATTGCAGTTGGCATAAATAGGTTGATGATGATGTTAATTAGATGAGGACATTTAGACCACCCTCAGTAAATAGGAAGCCAAAGCAGGGAGATCCAGGAATCATATCCACGTAAGGTTTTACAAAATCCTGCTTTTTTAGTTACATATGTAACCATCCAGTTCATTGGTATGCACAAAAGATTATTCATTATTGTTTTACCTGATTAAATAGTATGAGTAATATGATTGATAGTTCCTCACCCCGACAGGTTCTCTGAGCAGGATGTAGAGGGCAGCTTCTTGGTTGAGTGACAGCTGCAGCCACACAGGATGTGTGAGCAGCAAACGATCCAGGACGCTGAAGGCCCGCTGAGAGCCTCGCTGGGAACTGCCCACCTCCTGCATCTGCAAGACAGATGCAACCAGAGAAAAAACTAATCAGACAAGCTGTTCCTGTCAAATATTTCAAATTTCAAACTTGAAATCATGATTTTTTGTTTTAAGGACAGAAGTTTAGAGAAGCAGATTGTGATACAGCAGCACAGTACCAAGGAGGTTAGCACTGTTTCCACACAGCGGGGAAGTCCTGGGATCAAATTCATCATGTGGACAGATCCTTTCTGTGTGGAGGTAGTAGTTAGGGTGGTTAGGTTAATTAATTAACAAATTGTGCATAAATAATCTGTCTTTCACAGTCCAGTGACAGACTGGAAACCTGTCCAGTGTATACCTCTTCTACACAGGCTAGACTCCAACCCCTGTGACCCCGATAAAGGTAGGAGGACGGATGTATGTGTTTACTTTCTGCCCCCATAAAAAGTGATTAGGTTTCATATTTTAATTGCTGTTGTTAGCATTTTGTACCAAGGAAAAAGCTTTGAAATGTCTTTACTTTAGTTTTATTAAATAGTCACAAACCATTTTATGCTTTATTAAGAAAAGTAAACACATGTTAGACTACTACTGATAATAATGATAACAATAATCTATTTACTTATGAAGTCCCACAACATCAAGAATCAACCAAATTGGGCACACAGGCACATCTTAGGCCACCAAGTTTTTATCCATATCAGATATTATGATATCATCATGTTGCCTAGCAACAGGCAAAATTACCTATTAGTGGCATTTAAGGATCTAGTACGTTTTAGAAAGGTTTGATATCATGTTAATTACACAGCATTAATGTAATATTTATACCCACAACAGTTGAATTACACATAATATATTATGATGTCACTACACTGCCTGGCAACAACCGGACAAATGACCAGTTTTTAGCTTTTATGTACCTAACATGTTTTTAATGAGGTGTAGTATCGTTTTTATTCCACAACAAAAACATCTCACATATGTCCACAAAAACTGAATTGTTCATGATAAATTATAAACAGCATCATGTTACCTAGCAACCACCTACCAATGGGCTAAAACAACCTATTGTTAGCATTTATGCACCTACCACACCTTATAAAAGCATTTTATCATTCCAGTTTCATGAACAGGCCAAACAATACTGTCGCATGGGCATACAATAACAATAATAATAACAAGTTATTCACATGATGTGGCCCTTCCCCACCAAAAGCTAGCATGACTCAAGAATCTTCTGTGTGGTCCAGCTGCTAGCTTAGCATTAAGCTAGGCTCCAACACTGCTGAGGGAACACTTTTAATGTAACACCAGACAAGCTATAACACTTCACTTGAGTAGAACAGACTAAATTGTTAATTATAGTTCAGAAGAATATATTATGAATATATAAAATAGTGTTAAATGTCAATAACTGCATGGTGTTAGAGTGGTGTTAGCTTTTATACCCAAGTCCTCCAAAACCTAATCAGTGTCAGTATGTTTACACTGTTGTACTTCCTGTCTTTATTAGCGTCCCCTCCTTTTGTGATGGTTTGCCCTCATTAGTGTGACCTGTGTTTAGTCTGCAACACCTGTTTCCAATTAGTCATCAGCTTCCCTGGAGTATATAAGCCTCTAGCTGTTTGCTTACCACCTGTCAGATTATTAATGATTTCTGTTTAAATATGGCTTGACTTTTGCCTGCCCCTCATTTGGATTGTTTGTCGCACAAACTGATATCTTGTGTATGACCATCGTGCGTTTTCTGGATTGAAGACTTTTATTTCGCCCCAACCCCTCCGCCAGCCTCAGCAAAGTGTTATTTATGTCGTGCTGTGTGTGTGAGATTTATGCAGAGTGCATTCATTTTTATTTTATAGTGTGCTGTAAAACTATACTTGCTTGAGATAGATAGAATTATTAGACAATAGAAAGTCAAGAGATTGAAGTGGTGAGCCAATTTTTTTCTTGATAAATTATTCATGGTCTCATTTAGATCATATTAGCAATCCATTCCTGAGCTTTGTGGAAGAAACACCACCAGTTTCCTGCCATGTTTTTTTTTTAACTCAATGGCCCTAGCGATGACACTGTGGCTCCTTTAGGCCTGCGCCACACTCTGACTTTTACCTGCTGCCTGCCTGTGAGCGGCTTTAACCATCCTCATCCTTTACCAAACTTCACAAATCCTGAACATTTAAAGCAGCTTTACATCCTTCTGTTCCTTCTATAATCTGCCAAAGTCTGCTGTGTTTCACATGCTGCACACCTCTCCTCCTTCTGTCACCACTATAGCAGTATTCCTAAAGAATTTATTGCACTTACACTATCTAAACAAATTCACCTTTACGTGGACGTGAAGTGAAACTAATTCCCTGTTTTTTGGGGATTTTTTGTGTTTGCTTATTTTTGGCTCTTTAATGTAAGCTTTCAGTCACAGTGTTACTTTCTCTGTAAGACTGGCTTGCTGCTGGATGTCACACTGTGTGGGCTGCCGGCGAACGCTTGCGAGCGTAGCAGCAGATGGTTGCTATGGCAACCTGGGCCTACACATCCTACCAGGCATTCCCACTCAGTGAAACACCCTTTCTCTAACAAGTTGGAGATGCGTGCACACACACACACACACACACTGTTGGCTGACGGGTGACAGGTTTTTCCGGGGTGCAGAGGTGTTTTATTTCTAGGACGTACTTCTTTCCTTTATTCTTAAGGAAAGTGAAGGAATGATGTCGTTAATAATCATTATATTTCCAGTTCCTTCTTCCCCTTACATCACCGCCGAAGCACAGCTCAAACGCAGCGATCTGTTTCAGTGATATTAGTAAAAGCATTATGAATATTGTTTTCCTTTCAGTATCACATTTGAAATTTTCACATTTTTCATCACCTCCTGTCACCTATTACATAACCCTCCCCTCCTCCAGGAGAAACCAGTTCCCAGTCTGCACCCTGCAGGACCATTAACTGTAAATAGCACAGGAAAGGTTAGAAAACAAGTGCAGCACATATCAATCACATTAGGGTCTGTGTTTTATGATAATAGCCACCTATATAAGATGCTTTCTCTACGTAAGAGGAGAGTTTTAAGCGTGTTGTTGTTCTTCTTTAGCCTTTTAAACCCAGAATGCTAGTTTTCCAACACCTGTTAACATTACTTAGTTGAGTTGTTATTGTAGGGTTACAAATTTAATTTAAATAAAGAAAGCCACTTGTTGCAGAGGTCAGATCCAAGAGTTGAGCTGCTGACCATAAAATCAAAGAAAACATGCTTTATTATCTCAACTATCTTAAAAATACAGACTTCTTTCATTCTGTGTGGGTAATTTTAAAAGACCTTTCCACATATATTGCGTCCATGTGTCTTTAAAAGTGGTGCGCTTTAATCAAAAAGCTTTTTCACCATGTTTCATGTTTGTTAATGTTAAAAAAACTGCTTACCAAATATTTGATGTGGCAGCAGCACCTCAGCTGTCCTGTCTCATAAAGAAGATGGTGGGAATGCAACAGATTAAAGTACTGCATTTAAGTACTAAAAGTCTTGTCTCTTTTTTTACTTTTTAAATGATCATTTACTGGTCATTTTAAATGTAGATACCAGTAAGAAAATTAAAGCCGAGTGCCTTAAAGCTCGTGAGTCGTGGAAAACATCAGCCAAAATCCCCAATAGACTCAATGTGGCCCAACATCGATGGCTAAGACAGATCTTGCAGGTCTCTTACCAAGACCATGTCACGAATTAAGAAGTCCAGACCGGACTGCCACACGTCCCCTCTGTGACATTGTGACTGAGCGGTGTATGCCCTTTGGAGGTCACATTTTACGCCAACTCCCGCACCAACTGCCCAAGACTGCCCAAGCAAACCAGACCGCCCCCGTACAACATGGCGAAGGACTTTTGTTGATGATTTACGCACCTAAGACATTGCATGGGATGAGGCCGAAGGAGCTGTAGCTGATCGATTACGCTGGCGGAGATCTGCCACCCAATATGGCGAACAGCGCGGGAGGGTAAAAATCCTTAAACCTGGATTACTCTTAATTGTTAAAGGAGGCCAAAATACCTGTGACTACAAACAGTTCTGGCTCCATAGAAGTGAAAACCGACCTCAGACCTGACTGCTTTAAGCACTTCCCTGATGACTTAATGCTCTTAATTGCTTATTTGGGGTCTTATAGAATAATATACATGAAATCAATTTTGGAAATTTGGCCACAAGTTTCAGAAAGAAGGATTATCCAGGATTTCCTCATACATATGGTTACACAGTAGGATCCGCCCCTCATTTATCACATCCAAAATACCAATATAGGGATGGCAACATCAGCTTGAATCAGACAAAACACAATACTTGAGGGGGTAGGGACAAATAAGTGAATACTTCTACCTACTCCTTTTCAAACAAATAATGGAATAATATATTGTAATGATTGTGAAGGCTCATGTTTGAAATGTTTGAAATAAAACGAACTGAACTGAACTGAACAAAACACAATAAATAGTAATAACATTGTCTTTTGCAACCAGAGGTGTTGCCCCTTGTGGGTGTTGGGAAAATGCAGGTGTAAGTACCTCCACTGTTTACTTTACTCCTCAAACCCCTGGTCTATGTCCTTCTGCAGTCTATGCCCTATAACATAGCCTGATCTTGAGGTTTGAGCTAGCTTCCTTTAACAGTTCCCATCATTAGCCAAAGCTGAAGTTAATAAAATCTGCTATTTCTTGATATTGCCTTTTTCATCGAGCCGTGGTCGGCCATCGGCCATGCCTAAATGTCCACTGTCATAAATTTCAAACCTAATTTCAATCAAGAAAATCCCTTTTTGTTGGCTTGAAATACAAAGACTGCTTTTGTTTACTTCGAGTAGCTATTGTTTCAGAAAATACTGAATTGTGAAGCTGCAAATCTGCCACTGTTATCCTGGCAAGCCTCACGACAGGCAGTTTTAAATGAATAAAACAAAGGATGAATGTTTATCCTTCAAAACAATAAAAAACTCAGACACACTTTACATGTGCGTCACAAGTCAACAAGCAGCAGCACTGTAAACGTACAAGTCATATATCAAGCTGCTTAATGAATAATTAAAATTTAAAATAAGTTTTTTGTGTGTATATGTGCGTGTTTTTACGACTGAGTGGGCTTGGAGAGTCACATCATTGTGTATCTGGAGTCAACCACAGTCCGATGACCCGAACACACACACACACACACACAAACACACACACACACACACACACACAAGGCCACAAGACAAGCAGAGAGAGAATGAGAGAAAAAACACAGAGCAAGACACAAATGTTTTGCTAGCCATCTTCAGGTCCACCTTACATAAAATGCAGTGCTGCCCACACACACACACACACACAAACACACACACACACAGAAAGTCTTATGTAATTCCCTCAGAGAAAGAGAGGGAGAAACACAAAAGAAAGATAAAAGATAAAACGATGAAAAGAGAAGAGAGAAAAGCCGGCACTGCAAATTAAAGCTTGGATAAGGAAATCACAACATCGGTGGGCCCGCAGCGCTGCGAGCTGGAAGACTGGAAATGTAATAAGCAGAAGGAGACAACGCACGCTGTATATCTAACAAGGTGTTTTTGCACCTGAGGGCAGCAGCTGCAGCATAAGCAGCAGCAGTGGGAGCCCAGCGGGGTAGAGCATAAAGTCTGATGCTGCTGATCGCACTCAGCACTTAACAAGAAGTAGATGAAGAGACAGTTAGGGCAAGGCTTGACTGAAGCGGGATGGGGAGAGGAGGAGGAAGAAAGGAGTGCTGAGCCCAGTAGTGCGATTCAGTGGGGAGTTGTTGAGGATTTTTAGAGAACCTTAAATTATGTTCCTCTTCTGGAGAAAAGGTAGAGGGGAGAAGAGCTTGTACAGTCAAAACTGGAGTGAGCGCTACAGAGGGGGGGGAAAGGAGAAGCAGCAGGCTGTTGGTGGGTAATTTGAGCAGGAAACATCAGGTTTTATTGTGCAAATAATGACTGACTGCTGGAGAAAACCTGACTACACCTTTTGGAGAGGAGATAAGAAATTTTGAAAGAAATCCGAACATGAGCGCGATGCTGCACAGAAGGACTGCGAGCGATGACGAGCTGACGGAGTGACTCAAACCCTAACAAAGGATGATTTTACAACAGATGTGAGAAAACACAGCAGGTGCAATAGGTATGAGTGTTTTGTTTAGATTTTATAGGCAGTGGTGCATCATAAATGGTGTACAGAGATTACATCACCACCTGTCTGTCACTGGACAACAACTCAGGACTCGAGAGAAAAACGGCTTTTAGGGCTCAATGTGAGTAAGTCACATTGTGGGGGATGAAAGAGATCGCTAACAGTGACCAGCTGCTATGCTAGAAGCTCAGCTTCATGCAGATGGTCAACATCGTGGTGTCCAGATTTGCAGGACGCAGTTTGTCCGCCTCCACAGCAGCGTCCACTCAGGATGCACAGAAGCACAGTGGCGCCCCCAAGGGATCGAGCTTATTTGAAGACTTCACAGACAATGACCCCAAAAAGCTCTGCTGTGTCATGCATGTGAGGAAGAAGAGTATTGTCAGGTGTGCAAGGCAACTACTGGTTCTACAGCCATGAAATATGATTGGTCTTCTGGAGCCTCTACCCGCCCACCCCCACCCCTCACCAACACCACTGGTGTAAAATACAGCTGATCTGCAGATGAACAGCGCCATTGGATCTAAGAGTGGATAGGACTGTGCATAACACATTTACTCAATGTGAATGGACTCATTACGCTTTAAACATGTCATACTACTTTATTGTTTTACACCATTATTAGATATTGAAAGCAAATCTACATTTCATGTAGATTCATGTTCATTTGAAATACAAATCTGAAAATAAAATAATCCCACATCATCAACAGTTCAGGCTGCTGGTGGTAGAGGTGGTGCAAGGTGTAGGGGATGTTATCTTGATACACTTTAGTACATTTAGCACCAAATAAGAATCCTGCCTGAGTAACACCACAGCCTGCCTGAGTATTGTTGCTGACCACATCCATCTGTTTATGACCACAGTGTGTCATCCAGCAGGATAACACACCATGTTACAAAGCTCAAAATATCTCTTGAGCTACCAACCTCCTGAACCACATCCATGTGACGTGGCACATCTATAGTCGCATTAGTGGTGAATAGCGAGTTTGTGTTGCAGTTCACTGCAGAAAAAACATCCAGTGCTCTGCTTTTTTTTATCGTTTTTAGCGTTATCGTCGGTGTCCCTGGGTCTTTTCCCGAGTGTTATGAATAAATCTTCTTTTTTTGGTACCGGTACTGGTTTTATTTTGTTGTATTTATCCGCGACACCTTAAAGGCCAGTCCATGAAAATATTGTCAGACATAAACCAGTCTGTGGTGCAAAAAAGGTTGGAGACCGCTGACATATATTATTAACTAAAACTTGTGCATCCTTTCTTCAGCAAACCCTAAGTGTTTGCTTTGACAAATTACCTTGGGTTCCAGTAAGGAGGAAAAAGTCATCTGCATAAACTTTATACCTACCTGCAACAAGTAATCCATCAAAGAAAGCCTAGTGTTTTGCAGTCACAAGGAGGGAGAACATTTAAAAATAAATAACAGAATGTGCGATAAAAACTTAATGTAATGTAACATTAGTAATAACCAAAAACTTGACGAAAAATCCAGAGAATTGCAAAAAAAAAAGCCCTCCTGAAATGTGAAATCAGGCTGTCCCAGATTGTTGCATGGTGCCCCTTTATTCTCCCTCCTGCTTCACACGGTGGACTCCTGCATTTCCCAGCATTCATTTCAGCAGCCTCCAGAGAACACTCATAAACTTGTTTTCAGCTGAGTTTTATGTGTAGGTGGATGTAGCCATATAATGACAGAGGTAGTAATAGCAAAGCAGCGCAGGCATCCAGTTAAGCAGAAACCTCCACGATTTACACATCTGCAAGCTGTGATCTGCAAGCCTGATCAGTTATCCCAAATAATGAGACGGGAAATGCTGCTGGTGATTGATGCACTGTCAAAAACGTCAAAGAAAATTCTAAATCATCCGTACAGTGCTTCGCATTTTGCCAGCTACTCACAGGGGAAAAAACAAACCCAAATGCAATAAGTCCAGGGAAAGTTAGAGAGGCTCCTAAGACGGCAGCAGAGGAGGAACGAGGCGGAAACTTAAATCTCAACAACCCACCCACTTTTCACTGAGCTGATGCGGCTACGCTGCCTTCAGCTTCTGCCACACCGAGTGAAATCCACCGAGTTCTCACAAATGTAAACCCCAGCCAATAAACATGCAGCGATAGTAATGCTGAAAGCAGATAGCAGTGCCGTGCACTTTGCTCATTGTTACATCCTACATACGGTGTTTCCATCTGGAGTCTTTGATAAGCAGGCGCTGGAAATTCACTTTTTTAAAATTATCTTCTACAGATTTTACATTTGGCAGGGACATTACATTTCATGGATATGCGCTGATGTTGCAGCTCTGAGAAATCCACAGGATGCACAGATTTCTGCACATTTATAGCAGCTTACCATTGACAAATTAACATGACTAATAAGAATTAACAGGTTATTGTGCACATTTATTAATCACATACAGAAAATGTATTTTTCCCAAGTTCTGTTAAACAGAGCAAGAAACTTTTAACACAGCTTTTCCAAACATCCTAGTTTTATTATAGATGCTTACATTACTTTACGTTCCCCATTTGACCTCCCTGATGCTGAAAGTCAGTTGTGCGTTGTTTTTGCTGGATAACAGCCTGCAGTCGTTTGTTGTCGTTTTCAGTAAGTATCACTTCCGTCTCTTCAGCAATCCCAGGCCATTCTTGTTTCATGGGTTTTTCTTTCTGAAGCTTCACATATCCTTCTTTCATCATGATTCCTTCCATCTTGACAAGATTCCTGGTTCCAGATCTTCTGAAGCATCCCCACAACATAATACTCCACCATGTTTCACTGTGGAGTTGTTTTCCTCTCTCTTCTTTCTCCAAACATAAGCAGCATCTCTGTGGCCAAAGAGACCTAGTTTTTGGGTCATCTGAAATCTTGTGCTACACTTCCAGTGTACATAATATGTCTCCAGGTGGTCCTTTAATCAGTCAGTAGTCAATAGTTTTCTTTCCAGAGTCTTTGAAATCTTTGGCTTCCCACCTCTGCCAGGTTTAAACTGTCTAAACTGACTTCTTTTGTTTTTGACATGATGCGTTTTCAAGAAATAGCTCAAACCCATGCTGGTGTTTTTATACTGTGTGTTAAATAAAAGATAAGCCTTACTTTTAGTTTGATTTTACAAGTTTTGAGCATCACAAAGTTAAACCACATCATTGCACAGTAGAGGTTTGTGCTATGGCTCAATAAACCTCTCATTTTTTCTGTAATTATGTAGAAAAAAATATTCATTCATTCTTAGAAATGATTAAAGAAAAGTAGAATGTTTAGAAATACTATGTCGACCATACCTTAACTGTTAAAAATGACTTTTGACAAAAACTTCATAGGCCTAATAGCTGTCCTCACCTGTATAGCTTTCACTCCAGCAGGTCAGGCTCAAATGCACTCTCAGCAGATCAGCTGATCTCAGTGCTAACCCAAATCAGCTGTAGGTTCAGCTGATATGCATTGTGCAGTTGGCAAATGTAGCGTAGAACATGCTATTTGAGTCTTTTTAGCTCACATCAGTTGCTGCTTATTGCAAGCCTCTTTGCAACCCACTGTCACCACAACACCTCTTCTCTTGTCATTTCAGACATTGTCTGAAATGACAATGTCTGACAATGTCTGACAATGTCTAGCTCACAATGATGTGAGCTAAAAAGACTCAAATAGCATGTTCTATGCTACATTTGCCAACTGCACAATGCATATCAGCTGAGCCTACAGCTGATTTGGGTTCGCACTGAGATCAGCTGATCTGCTGAGAGTGCATTTGAGCCTGACCTGCTGGAGTGAATGCTATACAGGTGAGGACAGCTGCTGCAGCAGAAAAGATTTTCCTACTCTGAAGAGGATGGTGGCAGGAAAAATGTGTACAGGCATTAATGTATTGCGATGAATTTATATTTGTTATTTCTGACCAATATGGCGGCCACATTGCTGGATTTATGAACAGTGGCCAGTGGTCTATCTACATGAATGTAACTACACACTATTATACACACAGTATACGCCAACTCTAACTTCATAATAGTTGAAGCCTTAACATGTCGAGCAGAGGTAGTTCTAAACTCAAACACAAATCAGACTAACAACTGTGTACTTAAGGTTCAGCATAAATTCTTGCTTTGACGCCAGCCACTCTCTCATCAGTCTGTAAAATCTCTCATTTGCATAAGAGTGACCATGACAGTGGATAAGTATAGCCAGCAGCCCATCACTGCATGCGTAGGATGACTAATGGAACAACATAATTGCAGTGGGCTATAAGTATCCACAGGGGGCAACAGTGGGCACGGGGGCCTGCTGACTGATGACAGGTGTCCGTTTTGATGCCTGCTGCATAAGCGGCATAGCAAAGGCACTCAGGGCCAGTGACAAGGAAGTGAGAGCTGTGTGTTGTGTGTATGTGTGTGTGCATGACGAAGTAGTACAAAGGCATTAGTATGAGTCAGAAGCAACACTTGGGCTGTAGGAGAGAAGAAGGACTGTTAGCATAACTGTGAATTTTCATAATTTTAGAAGCATATCGGTTAACTGATGTGGTGATTCAGAAGGAGCATTATCACAAATAGTTCTGTCAGACCAGAGATGTGTGTCTGTGTGTGTGTGTAATGAGAGAAAAGCTAAATGTGATCCATTATGATGTCAAATCATTTAACTGTTCCATTTTTGCTCCATAGTGTGACCCAGAGGTCAGCCTGCAACCTATAATCATTCAGCTTTTGTTGATGGCAGCTTTAGGTATATAATGCATGTTAAAATCTTATGATTATTTGAATTCAGGATAATTTGGCGTGAATAATTGCGTGTTTAGCACTGAAAAGAGCAAATATGAGGTGTGGAGACTGCAGTTATTATGAGGTGTAAATCTAATATAGGATATTTTTAGATTTGATACGGATCCCAAATTGGATAAGTATGCACATTCAGGCAGAGAAATAAAATGAACCGTGATTTAAACATAAGAAATGAAAAAAATAATCCACAGTATTGAAGTCCTCCTATCTATAAAAGCACATTTAGACTGAAAAAACACTAGGAGTATAATTATAGTACATATTTACTGCAGTCATTAACCCTAAAAAAGAAAAAACTCTGAAAAGCACGTACTGAATACAAAACAGCAGCTTGCTGATGAACATCTTGCGCGGGTTAGCAGCTAAAGATACAGATATTTTCTCAGGAGTGACTAAAAGCAGAGCTGAAAGTATGTGAATGTTAGCACTAAATTCAGCAGGTGAGCAGAAACACCAGCTGAATGATAGAGCTGCCTGTTGAATGGAATGATGCACGTGTTAGCTAAACTATTAGCTATAGTAACTCGCACAGTAGTGCCAAGCAGCAGCTGCTGGGGCAGAAAAATAAAGCCAGTGTGGACATGCCAAAACTTGAGTTCACTTTGAGAGCAAATGTTTCCCTCTATATCAACTGCACAAGGAGTCATGTTTGTCTGAAAGGTTGAAAGTTATCATTATTAGAGAGGTGGATGCTAACACAGGGGGCTATCATGCTAGCTCTCTGCTAGGCTCTCACCTATGTTATTTTAAGTTGGTGAAATTCGCATATTTTTGGTGTTGGTGCCTTTAAGAATATTCCCATTACATTTTTCAGTAACACGTTTTCAATTCAGTAATCACATTACAGTTAGATTTACTCATTACTGCATTTTCACGGACAGCATGCTAACACAAACCTATAGTGAACAACTAAGAGTGATGTTAAGGCTGAGTCCTGACCCCAGCCCAGCAGCAAGAGCCAGAACTTCAACAGGTAACAAAGGCAGTGATGAGTTTCTACCTGTTCATGTTTCTAACGTATTGATCGCTTTAAAGTCTCAGATTTTCAACTTTGCTTTGTGTTCAGACTTAAATACTCAAACAAAGATGTTATATGTGTGCTCATTAGGATAACCGTTTGTGTTGGTGTGCGGGACTGTGGCCCAAAGGTTTATATTGTTAACTGGTTATTATGTGACAACGCATTTAAGCCATGTTACAGAGTAACATAAAAACTAATTAACAAGTAATGTAACAAATTACTTTTTTTCTGTGGAACAGTTAAGTAATGTACTGCATTACTTTCAAGAAAAGCAGTGACTAATGTGTAATACATAACCTTTACTGAATAACAACCCCAACACTGCTTGCTAATAAGGGAAAGGGAGCAGCTGAAAGACAACATAGCACTAATTAGCAGGTATCTGTGTCGGTGGGTACACACATGGGATAAAGTGGGCCAGTGTTCTAGCACCTTCAGCTAATGAGTATTTAAATCTTACAGTTTACGATACAAAAATACTTTCAAGTAAGCATTTTTGTTCTGCGCAGTTTGACACAGTGTGTCTGCTAGCTAAAGGTACAGATACTGTATTTTACAGGGACAGAAAAACAGAAACAACATGTTAATGTGTAAAACTGTCGGAGGTGGAAGTGTGGGAGAAGAGGACAGGAAATAAGAAGAAACATTTAAATAGGAAATTTAAAGCTTACATAATGTGATGTGCTGCTGGAGTTTGGTTTTTTTCATATTGTATACAATATTGTGGTACATTTTAAAGTGATTGATGTTAAACGGCTTCAGGGCAGGCTGTGGTATCCTTGGTAACTGGCAGGTTAGTTCCTGGCTATTATGAGAGACATTGAAAGAAACAGAAACGGCACTAAAATAATTTGGAATAAAATTTTGTGTGAGAATTTTGCAACAGGAGGTATGCCTTGAAAGTTCAAATAATTAAAACCACTACAGGCATGTAGTACACAACGGTACTATATGCGTATTTGTATTCTGGCCACAAATAAAGAACAAAAATGACAAAACAATAAAGTACATCCGTTTCCCAGGTGACCAATCTATTTTGCATGTGTCACCAGAGGGCACCAAAGGCCCATAGAAAGCATTTTCTAAATACAAATAAACTTTAACCTAAGGTAATCCTAAATGTTTATTTTGTAACTACAATATTCTGATATGTTATTTGAATGCTTGTGCACATGTAAACAGTATTTATAGACTATTTACATATAAATAATTTAAATGTTCTTCAGAAATGTACACATTAATTTGACTGACCAAGCGGTGGTTAGCATACCACCCAGACTAGCAAGTTTCGACATTAGCAATTTAAGAAAAAATATACACAAGAAATAAAGTTATTGATATCTAGTATTCTCTAATATTGATTATAAATAACAAATGAATAAACTTACGTGAGTGCATTTACGCATCCTCAAAACAGACTTTAGCTACTGTCAATCCACTAAGTGTTGACCACGCTGCATAATACTGTAAAAGAACAGCTATTGGCCAATAAACCCAAGAAGGACCAATCAAAGAGCTCAAAACTAAACCAATAAAATCTGATCTTTACTGAAAGCATTTTTATCAGTAGTGGTTAAGCTTAAAGAGGAAAAACCTTCTAAAGTCTTATTTGTGGTAAAAGTAAGCAAACTTTTAAAATATGTTTTTAATCAGATATGAGTGAATCTGTGCATTTTTTAATATCCTGGTTTAAATTTAAAGTTTAATTTAATAATGCTTCAAAATGTGTTTCAGTGCAGCCGCTGAGTAACAGGATCTGCTTCCAGAAGAACTTTGGTAGGAGTCATCAACATGAATTTTCGCTGATATTTCACCCTTTTGCTGTCTTTTTATTAGCTAGGATTTGGAAAGCATTCATGATGCCTCATATAACATCTACTCATATAGTGTAGGATGCAGCTGGGTGAATCCAGGAAGAGGAGGAAACCTCAGAGCCAGCAGTCAGCTGACTTCAGCTGGTCCACAAAGAAAACGTGCTGGAGCCCACATTAGACATGTATGCTGCTTTTTTCTGAGTGACTCATGAGCTATCCATGCACCTTGCTAACTAAGCTTGATAGTATTAGCGGGTAAATTCATATTCAAACCACTCATCCAAATATGTGACGCAGCACGGGAAAAGCCAGTCAGAGATGCCAACCAACAATCCTGGCTGTGCACAAAAACAAACAAAACACAAAAGAAGAAAATCACGAACAAGCAGACATTCCAATATTTCTGTTTGTTATCTTAACTTCAGTGTCTGCAAATATGTCTCAAAACTGTCAGAATTTTTGTAAAATGTAAAAAAAAAAAAAAAAAAGTAAAAAAAAAGATAATTCTGTCTTCAGAATGTTAACTTCTAGTCCCCCAGAAAACTTCTTTTTCTTCACAAGGCAGTAGGTGGCGTCACAGTAGCCTCATCTATTTTTAAATACAGTCTGTGGTCCCACAACAAAACAAAGTAAGTGGTCGTCATCAGCTTTGAGAAAGTCTAAAAATGTGGACTAATGTGAGCAGTGACTATTATTATTTATATACAATTAATCAGTGGATAAAGTTTTGACTGAGGTTTTAATTTACTGCAAATCTTATTTACTGTGTCTTTTTCCCACCGTGTTTTGGAGCTTATCTGGAAAGCCTGTACTCGATTTGGAGTGCCAAAGTTGTCCATCTGAACAGGTCACTGAATCTTGCATTTTCCTCATAATAAGAGCTGGAAAAGTTGCCAGGATAACAGCCCGGCCACATTCACTTGTCTCCCACGAAAACTGGAAACCAACTTTCTTCAAGACGCTGTCACTTTGCCGTTGTCACTTCTCAAAATCACATAACAACTGGAATCTCACCACGCGACTGCCAGATTTTCTCACACCGCTTTCAGCAAAAACAAGGCGAAACACCTCTCCTCTCCTTCTTAATCTCTCTTTATCCCGGACTGCGGTTAAAGCTGCGATCCAAAATGTGCTTGGAAACAATAGGATCCATACCCTTAAAAAAAGTATTTTCAGCATCGCAGTTCCTCCTTTTTTCTGGTGTTGCTTGACCTCTGCATGACTGCGTGATTCACAGTGTAACTAATGACGCATGAGGAGCTCTTCATACAAAATGGTATTTTTGTAAAGGACTGTTAGGTAATGTCAGAGGTTTTTCCATAAGCGGGAGTGAATAATATCTGTAAAAGTTGAGTTTTGTCAGGGGTCTTTGGAGAAGATATTGATTGAGTAGATATAGCGTCTCGTAGACTTTGTGCTAAGAGCAGTTTTAGCAGCTTTTTAAGACTTTGATTAGGAACTTTAAAGTTTCGTTTTATTCTATCAAACACTTTCCCCCAAAGAAACCTCAAACTAGACGATCATGTTAGAGTTAGGACTAAAAATGTTTCCTAAACTATTATTTTGCTGATAAGACTTTAGTGCGTGCATGTGCGTCCATACATTTGGTTAGTATTTAAATTCCCCGGCTTTCCTGCGATATCTACCGTGGATTTAATCTCACGAGCGCAGACTTGACAACGACAAAGAGGGATCACTTTCATCTTTCATTTTCAGATTGTGTTAGAGTGACCACAAGAGGACAAAAGCCTGCATTAATACTGTACTCTCTCTGAAGAAGCCAGGGAAGGAGGACGACAAACCAGATCTGTTGGTTTTCAAGTTCTGCTCTATTAAACAACCCCTACTGATTTTTTTTAAAGTCCTGTCACAATCAACCTAAAAATAAAACAGTCAACTATATGTTTTTTGACATATTTAAGGAGTCAGATTTAGCAAACTCGTCGTCTTTAATCCATAAACCAAATTCAAATCTTTTACTTTGTGATGTTTTGTTGAGTCGGTGTACGTAAGCCCTAAACCTCTCGTCTTGAACATCTACCTTGGAGCATTTATCCACCAGACGTGCTCAAACCTGAGAGAAAAAGCTGTCAGGTTGCCTAAGAAACACACCTATATTAGGACTATAGCAACACACTTCCTAATTTAATTACACTGCATGAAACAGTAACTAAACGATATCCTCCAAATCCTGCTGTTTTACATCCACTCCATCAGTGCTGTGGTGCATACGGTACCCTAACAGTGAGGAGACAGGGCGGGATCTGTGGTCTTAACCAGGAGGTAATGAATATGAGGCAGTGCAGAGCTTCTGATCACATCATGTCTTATCGGTTTTAGAGTATTTGTACTTCAAACGCAGAATGTTGTTTTTCAGAACTCCATCTGTCAATAACTTGTTGAGGTGGAACTGATTAATTTCAACCTAAAAACCAATAGAGGTGGTAATTTGGGGATATATCTTTTATTATAAAAAGGCACTCTGTAATTTGTCACGTGTCCGTGACCTTTTACTTGTTAATACTACATATTAGTTGCGAGTTAGAGGAGTGCACGTGTGCAGTACGACAAAAGTGATCACTTCTGTGATGGTTTCTTTCAAGTGGTTATGTAGGCGTGTTATTTTCTGGTGCCTCTTTAGATGCAGTTGAAGCTTTACCATAACGTTACAAATGCAGCAATCATTCTTAACTGATAAAGACGACATCTGGGGACCTCCCCTCTACCCTTAATGAGAAGTACTGACACCGATAAAGATCAATGACATCATTAAAGACGTGTTTCAACCACCGGTAGACCACTCTCACTTGAAGTTTGTTTCTGCCGCTGACAAACTAAAACACTTTTTGGCATCTGTAAGTCATAATTTATGGTTATTGTCTAATTTCAAGTTTTTTACTCAGACGTTTTGCGTTAGCAAGTCAAGGTTTTGAGATAATACCTGGAAATTGGGACTCAAGCTTCTGAGAAGATCCGTTGAAACTTCGAGCTTATGGATGCAAAAAAAATGTGTTTTTTCTACAAATGATTGGCACTAATTATTAAGAAGAGATTAGAAGCTGTGTTCTTGTTTGTGTGTCTGTTTATTGTTATTGTGGTTAATATGAAGCTATAAACAGAGAGCTATACCAGTGAGATAATATCATAAACATCTGCTGTTTCCATACAAAAATTATCATAGTTGTGCTTTAAGTTCTCTCTGTTAAGACCTGAGGGTGTTGGGGTGGCGACCTATTCATGGTGATACCTCACCTCTCCAATAAAGACAACAGCTCCAGCAGCAACGTCACGACCGTGGTTGGATAAGAAGGAGTAAGTATTTTCCCCATTTTGCATATACTTACAAAAAATGCAACTTTTTTTTACTCGTATCACATTGCATGAAGCATTGGGTGCTACTGACAATTTGTTTTCCTGTAAAGTGCTGCCCTGCCCTACTGTGCATTTAAATGAATCTGACTCAAGCTGACTGGAGAAGGCGTTCGCATTGGAAAGCGAGCGTCTTACATCCTAAGTTAGTGCAGCTTAACTTGATTATACTGCTGGGACACACTGATGGGAAATGGTTGATATCTAAAAAAAACAAAAAACTAATTACATCTTTAATAAAGTTTTGATTCGTTGCCCAAAATAGCCTCTAACTGAACAGTAAGAAACTGCTCTCAGCAGAGAAACTGTCTCCTGTGCCAGCAATCCTTATATATATATCTGCCAGACTTTTCAAAATGGTGGACGTTTGCTTCAGGAGTGAGCACCTTTTTTTCTGTTTTTTTACTCTCTTGTGTTTCAAGGTGATGACACAATTTCTTAGCAGTGAAGAGGGGAAGCCTGCCATATACATGAGTCAGGTTACTGTAATGTGTCTGTCTGCGCACCGTTTCCAGCACAGAGGACAGGCTGCTCAGCAAAGGACTGAACTCTGTCCAACAGCTCTGAGCGTCATGCCTGGGCACTCTGCGATCGCACTCCTCCTACACAACACAGGGCAGAAAGCAGCCCCCCTCCCCCTACACACACATAAATATATACGCACACATTTGGTCAAAATCAACATGTCAGTCCACCATTCAGCAATCACAGACTTCTTGTAGGTAGGACGGCATAATCACAGCAACGACTCGCAAAGCAATCAGTAATGCTCGTGGCCTCATCTGCATCTGCATTTAAAAGAAGGGTGGGGGTCTTAAAAAAATAATAAATAAAAACTGTTTTTAAAAAAAAAAAAAAAAAACAGCAGTCATGTAAAGTCACAAAACGCCACTTACAGTAATGCGCCTCTCAGAATTAACGAGCAAAACAACAGCGAGGAAGTGGGAACATCACATCTACTCCTACGCAGGCAGGATGGCACTTCAGTTTTAAAGTTATGTAACAGTCCATTGGTGTGAGATTACATTCACTTTGCCCTCTGAGGGGAGACAGGAGATCAAGATACTTCAAAAATAAAAGTCTGAGTGGCTAATTGAACACTGGCATGCCTCATGAAGGTGCAGTTCAACCAAAAAAAAAAAAGAAAGAAAAGAAAAGAAAGCCAGGCGGATGGATGGGTGGATGGATGGTCATTAGTTCACCTCCAAAACCTGCAGAGATGAAAATTTGCATTACTTCTCGTGGGTGGCTGGTTTGATTAGGTGCTGGAGGAAATCTGGGGGAAAAAAACGCCCTGAACTTCTGCTTGTCTGAGGTAATATGGTAATTTGAAATTTTCAGGCTGTACACAGAGAAATCTGCAGCACAACCACTGAGAGACAGAAGGAAAAACCATCAGTAAAGTTGAAGGAGGAACAGCCCAAGTACACAGTGCAGACCTGTGGCTGAGAATAATGAACACCTACACCCAAACTGTTATTATCATGTAAAAAAAACCATCCATATTAATTTCATGAAACCTCCACTTTGAGCTTTGGGTCGTGCATCAGCCTCACTCCCACCCGCCCCCCTGCACCAACGCTTTCCGACCGTCCTAATCGCTAATTGATTAATTGGCAAAAACTTTAATGTCGAGGGGACGCACACGCGTGAATCACCGAGCTGCATTGTTTACCGAGACGTCCCCTGCTGACCGGAAACTACGTTAAACAACAAACGCCGACGCGCTTTGAACTTGAGAAGAGAAAGGGGACCTTCAAAAGGGAGGAGAAAATATTAATACAGCTACTGGAGCCTGGAGCTGTGCTGCATGTGCCAACTCTCCAGGAACTACCTCTTCCTTTTTTTTTTTCCAACTTCGCGCAGTCTTATTTTTATTTATTTATATTTATGCATCTTCACAGCCAGTCACACCTGTCTCCCTTTTTCTTTTTTCTTTTTAACGCAAATTTCGATTCCAAAAAAACAAAAACAAACTTACCTTCTATCTGAAGGTGGGAACAGGTGCTGCGGGGCGCTGTGCGCAGTCTGCTGTCTTAATTAAGCGTCCGCGAGAGTTTGATGGTTATGTACGAAGAGGGTGCCGAGCCTCCGAGTCCGAGCACCATGCTGTGGGAACACGGGCTTGTCAAGAAAATGCGCACAACACCGGCGACAAGGCGGAGGAGCGCATTTTTAATTCTGTCTGAGCATCTGAAGTGATACACAGTCACAGCAGAGACACACTGTGTGCCCCCCCTCCCGCCTCCCTGACTCTGACACTCACTCACTCACACCAATCCAAATCACACCATGCCAGGGAAAATATTCTGCTTGTAAATCCACTTTTTTTTTTTTACATAGTGGACACGATATTTAATAAAGGGCGTTTCCCGTGTAATAATGCAGGAGCCTCACAAAACTTTAAGCCTTTTGTAATGTTCTCGTGAGGTTGATGGACTCCATGAAGGAGACAGCACCAGTGCAAACTATAAAAGACGAAATCATTTGTCTTTTAGGGGACACAAGGCACGTTTTTAAATCTGTGATATAACCAAGAAAATAGCGTAAAAATATTATAAACAGACTTTTTACTGCAGAAAGGCAGCGAATCGTCCCACTTCTGTTCCCCTAATGAAGCCCTTGAGTATATAACGCGCTGTTCAGGTGGAAGAGAAAGCGCGCAAAGGTCCTGAAAATGCTAATTGAAACAATTTGCATTTTCCCACAGAGACTAAACGATCAGAAATAACACAGCTCTTTATAAAACTGCCTGTGTGTGACCATGGGAGAAGCTGTGAGAAGCGTCACATAACCGGAACTGGACTTTGACGCACTGTGCGCTTTTTTGTGAGAGCTATTTCTGGACTGCTGCATCCATCTTTTTTTTTTTTTTTTTCTTACAGGTGAAGGTGTGTGGTTCTGCTAATGGCCGCCAGGTGGCGCCAGAGTCCGCGCTTTATGTCACCGACATGGCCAAAAAGCTCCAGAAGTTTTCTGAAACAGGTGAAGATTTGGTTCTGGTTCTTTATGTGTGACTTTGAACAACATTTACCTTCTTCTATATCTAATGAATGATGGAATATTTTACATATGTGAAGCAGAAAAAACATAAATAATAAACATGTTTAACTTACTAAACTGACATTTGACAACTTGAGCTGTGTTTAAACTGAATGTAGAACTTATATCACATTACTAACTAACTATAACTGTGTCTTTATGTGGCCATGGGAAACTAACTAACTAACTGGATACCTATAACTACATAACTATAAGAACTATTACTTGATATGCTCAGTATGTGGATTGGGGGTGACAAAGCATCTGGCATGTTGCCAGATTTTCCCGTTGTAATACAATAAAGCATTAGCCTACATTATTTTGACATTGATAATAAACCAGGCTAAAAAAAAATGGAAAGAGCTTGATTAAATGCTAATAAAATTCTAGTAAGTCACCAGTCTGTCACAGGGTTAATGGAAAGAGACATGTCAGGCAACCACACAGGATCACGTCTACACCTACGGCCACTTTAGAATCACCCATTAACCTAACAAGCAAAGTGGACTGTGGGAGGAAGCAGGGGTGCCCAGAGGAAGCCCACACAGGGACAGGGATAACAAGCAAAGTCCACACAGGCAGACCTGGGTCGAGCAGAAGGTTTCAACCACATACCGTCCTGCGGCGAGGTAAGAGGGCTAACCATTGCACCATTGTGCCACAAAACTCTTGTCCTGAATTTTAATTATATATGCTTTGATACTGTTGATCATATATGACTTTTTATAAGCCCAATTTTTATTTTGTTTACATATGCTGTACCATCTATCTATCCATCCATCCATTCATTATCTTTAGCTTATCCTTATCAGGGTCCCAGGGACCATAGTACCATAGTGCAAGAGGCGGGGTACACCCCAGACAGTTTGTCAGTCTAAGGCAGGGCTAACACAGAGACACAACAACCACTCACACCTATGGGTAATTTAGAATCACTAATTAAACTACCTGCACTAACTGACATTGTGTTAATGTAGCATTGGCATATTAAGACACACTCAAAAAAATAATTCATTGGATGAATTTTATCTTGCCACTTATATTCCATCTAAACAAATCATGTTATATTAATCCATCTTGATTGTGTTGTGTCAACACGATATATGTGTGTAGGTTTAACATAATATTAACATTAACATTCAATTAATTTGACTTTTGTTCAATCAACATGTTTGCACCACGTTAGTCTAATTAAATGTATTTAAATCCATCTCATATTGTTTAAACACTTTGGCACATCAAAAGTCAGTCTTGTTACATGAACTAGTAAAATATTTGTTTGTCACACCAGTGATAATCTTGTTGAATGAATAAAATGTAACTTATGTCTGTAGTACATGTTATATTAATATTAAGTAATGTTCAACAAAAAGATTCAAGAGATTTACAGCAACTTCCAATCCACCCATCTTCTTATCTTTATCTGGGCTGCGAAAGTGATAGGGCAAGAGGGACAGGGTACGTCCTGGACAGGTCGCTAGTCTATCATACAGAGACAAACAATCATTTGCACTTTAACACCTTTGGGCAATTTAGAATAACCAGTTACCCTTACAACTGCATGACTTTTAACTGTGGAGGAAACCAGAGTACGCAGAGAGAACCCACTGAAAAAGTCGCCACTTTGTGGATTTGAACCCAGGATCTTCTTGCTCTGAGGCAACAGCACGAACCACCATGGCATTAATCTGTCAATACAGGCTTAACAAAAGTAGGAAAGCTATGCTTGATGATGCTTTATGTTGTTGTCCTTGACAAGTTAAACCGTAAGAAATAGTAACAGCATACACGTGGTGTGGTTGTCTGCCTCTTGTAACTCCACTGATTTTCCTGTGGTTTGACATCTAATGTGATCTTGTGAATTTCGTGTGTCGACTCACAAAAATGAAATTGGGTGGTTGTTACATGCATAAGATTCAAACTTGTAAGTTGAACTAAATAATTCCATGTTTCTATGGTGAACGTAATTAAATCATGTAGCATCTGCATGAAATTCAGCAACTTAATTTGTTCTTGTCTAGATGACATCATACAATCTAGTAAGAGCAGTTAGTTGCCTGGATCCAGCCACTCTTACTAGATTGTATGATGTCATCTCAACAAGAACAAATTAAGTTGCTGAATTTCATGCAGATGCTACATGATTTATTTACGTTCACCATAGAAACATGGAATTATTTAGTTCAAATTATAAGTTTGGATCTTATGCATGTAACAACCACCCAATTTCATTTTTTTGAGTGCACAATGCTACAATCCTCCCAGGAGTAGATGTCACAGCAAATTCACCCCAAGGTCAGACCGTGTAAAAAAAACTCTCCATCTCAGAGCCAACAGGCCTCAGTTATCTATAAAAGTCATGACAGTACAGATGTTTGTTTCACACCACTAAATTTAGAGGAAACCAAACACCTCATATCAGCTGTAGGCACAATGTTGGAGAGGGCTTGTTTTGCAGCCACAGGACCTGGACACCACGCACTAAAAGAGTCAGCCACAAACTCCTCTGTATACCAAAATATTCTAGAGTCAAATGTGAGGTCATCAGTCTGACAGCTAAAGAGCTGCTACTGCTACGCTTGGCTGAAACTGGGTCATGCAACAGGATGATGACCCCAAACACAGTCGAGGTCCAGACTGCTGTGGTGGGACCTTAAGAGAGCTGTGAATGAATGAATCACTGCAAACTTCAATACAATGAAAGCACACTGTAAAAAAGACTTATATCTTATGTTATGACTTATATCTTTGCTTTCACTGCCAGATTTGCAGACATAATAAGCTGCTGTGAACAAACTTCCTGACAGAAAATGTTGTGGGTGCAGAACGCGCTGCTTGTATGAAATAGAACTCACTGAAAAAAAGGCCATGTTGGATTTACTTGATTCAATAGTGGACATTTGTTGCACACAAATGTTTTGCTTTGGCAGAAACTTAAACAACTGAGTTAAATCAACACAACTTTTTCATATTCAATAAACCTGTGCATTTTGTGTTTCTAAAACGCGATTGAAACATGTTCAGATGAAGTAAGTTGAGCTCTTGGAATATTTTAATCCTTCACAATTTTGTCATTTTATTTCAACACTATTCAATAACTTTTACCCCAATACTACTTGGTCACTTAAATACTACATGTTGTCTTCATATTACATAATGTTCAACAAAGTCTAGATCCTGGTTACCATAAAAATTGAATGGATTTACAATGACTACCATCCTCTGGGTTGCAGGAGAGCTGGGAAATAACCCTGAAGTTATTTCCCAGCTTATTGAGCCCTGGACAGCTCACCAGTCTATCACATAGAAACAAACAACCATTTACACTTACATTCACAGATAATTTAGAATCATCAATTAACTTGGCTCTAATAGCTGCATGACTTTTAACTGTGGGAGGAAACCAGAAGACCCAGAGAGAAACCACTGCAAACTAGCCAGAAAGTGGATTTGAACCCAGGACCTTCTTACTGTGAAGCAACAGCACTAACCACCATGCCAACAATATAGGAAACACAGGAAAGCTATGATTTCCTGTGTTTGATGCAGAATTTTTTTGTTTTTATCCTTGACAGGTTAATCCACAATAAATAGCAATAGCATGCATGTGGTGTGTGTGTAGTTCTCTGCCTCTTATAACTCCACTGATTTTCCTGCAGTTTGAAATCTTGTGCGATCTTGTGAATTTCATGAGTTCAGCAACTAACCACTCTTACTAGATTGTATCCTGTCATCTCAACAAGAACAAATTAAGTTTTTGAATTCCATGCAAATCCTACATGATTTAATTACGTTCATAGAAACATGAAATTATTGTGTTCTAATTACAAGGTAGACTTTTTTAATGTAACAACCACCCAATTTACTTTTTTTGGTATACCAAAAAAGAGTGCGAGACTGAAATCCCGTGCAGTGTCGCGGGATTTAACATTGCTATATTATTGACTTGCTTAACTTGAACATGATATGAACAATTTAATCTACCCTCTCTGCATATCATGTAGTTTCTACACTATATAGTTACACCTAACTTTAAAGCATGAGGCAATTGTGTTAAATACACGCAAGATGCTTACGTAAATCCAAGAGCTGGCCAATCCCTTTTTTTCAGTGCTGGACCTCAGTTTTGCTCATGTGGTTAATGAGAGGATGATTTATTAGAATAGGGAGTCGAGATTCAATGGTCATGTCGCTGCGGTGTTTGTCTGTCCACGTATTTCTCTGCGGTGCTTCAGGAGCAGGTCAGCTCTAGGTGTTTTTACCCTAACCTCATGCCTCTCTCTATATTGTTTCTCAGATCAGCTCTAACACGATAATGTGCCTGCCTGCCCACACTCCTCATTATTTATCCTTCTGAATGCTTGGTTTGCTGGTGCTCTGCCAGCTCCAGATGTTATTTGAAGTCTGGCATCACATCATTATTCTCTGGGCCTCTGCCATGTGTCCTGTGTTCACATCCATTCCTCTGCACACTCTTTAGTCTATTTAGGATTGTTTTCTTGTTTCTTGCAGTCTGACTTGTTTTCTTGTCATTTTCATGCCTCCCTGGACCCGTCCTTGACGAGTGTAACTGTGAAGCTCAGCCATTTTTAAAATGATGACAATGACATTTACAAAATGATGTCTGGCATATGTGACTTTCTTCTTCTTCTGCTACTCTTTATTTGGCCTAAAAAGAACATTGTTTTAATATATGTGCATTTTAATACTGTCATTCAGGGCTGTTGGAAAGATTTTAGCAATACTGGCTTTAATTTTTTTTTAATTACTTACCTTTTTCACATTTATTTAATGCATTTATTTATTCACAATTGATTTTATGCAAGTGGAAGCAGTTCTCTTGGGAACATTTCTGCTGATATCAGCCGATGCATATTCTGTCAGCTCCATGTGCCAAACTTAACTCCGAATAACTGCATCATTGTCGGTTTTCCTCGAAATAGCACCAGTGTTACATAAATGTGGCCAGAAAACTTTCCAAGAAGTGACTGACCCATGAAATGAAGTGTGAGACGCTGATAAAATGGGCTGTGAGATGCAGTTCAGAGATCAAGCAGAAGCTACTGAGTGGACCATGTGTTTGAGTTATTTCCTCACACATGCAGAATTACTGGAGCAGTACTTTCCTTCAAAGGCTCAGCTGTGCTGCCAGGAATAAAGCCCCGGTGGAGAAATACTGAATTCTATATTTTCTCATTTGGTCTCTGTAGAAACTGCAGTGAGAGCTTTGTCTGCATCGCCGGCAATAAGTTGGACTCTTTCCCGGTGGATGCTGGACTTTGCCAGGGCTGCCCTTTGTCTCTGATTCTGTTCATCGTTTTATGGACAGCATTTCTCAGGGCCACTCAGAGACCTCTCTGCTGTTTGTGGATGATGTGGTTCTGTTGGTTTCATCAGGCAGTGGCCTCCAGCTTACACTGAAGCAGTTTACAGGCAAGCGAAAATAAGAACCAGGAAAGAGAATTTGCACCTCCAAGTCAAAGACCGTGGTTCTCAACCCAAAAATGGTGGAGTGCCCGTTCTGGGCCAGGGATGAGTTGCTGCCCCAAGTGGAGGAGCTTAAGTTATCTTGGGGTCTTGTGAGGTAAGAGGGGAGCAAGAGCTTGACAGATGGATTAGAGCTGCATCTTCAGTAGCGTGGACCAGTGTGGTGAACAGAGAGCTGAGCGTGAAGGCACCGGTGAGATCTGTGTTCCTACTCTTCCCTATGGCCACAAGCTTTGGCTCATGACCAAAAGACTGAGATTGTGGATATAAGTGGCAGATATGAGCTTCGACCAAAGGGTGGCTGGACTCTCCCTTAGAGATCGGATGAGAAGTTCAGTCATTCGGGATGGACTCACAGTCAAGCTGCTCGTCCTCCACATTGAAAGGAGGCAGCTGAGGTGGCATCTGACTCTGATGCCTCCTGGGCACTTCCTAGGTGAGGTCTTCCAGTAGGCTTGTCCTGCGTAGAAGATGGATTAGTGATGAACAGATGGATGGATGGATGGATGGAAATTATGCACAGCTTCATTCACCTCCTGCTCATTTTCAAAACCAAAAGATGCAACAGCAAGAAAACTAAATCTCAAGACTTTAAAAAACGGGTGGTCAGAAAGGATTTTTACGTTTTATAAATGTGACGTTAACATGAAGGTCGAAGAGATTTCTAGTGCCCATTTGAGTTGCTTCATTTTGGGCACCTCTGTCAGTTTTGCTTTGTTTTCAGTCTTGTAGGTTTTTATTTGGGAAGCTTAGAGATAAATTATACAGCTGCCAGTTTAAAAACACAGCAACATCTGCTATTATAGAAATGTTGCTTAATTGATATATCAAGTCTTTAACCACTCATGTTGATTCATAGCTAGTTACATTTTCTGTGCAGACTTCATGTGAATAACTTAATCCAACCAAACTGGCACATGAAACTGTATTATTCCAAGGTCAGGGTGTGTGTGTGTGTGCATGTTTTTAATGCCGCATTTTATCAAGCTGCGGTCTGCTGAACGCCTTCAGGGGGGAATCTATGCTTACGATGTTGTGTAGCTCTCGGTGTTTCACTGCTTGGTGTTTGCCTTGTTCGGACATCCTCGTCTTTCCAGCAGCTTTCACACGCCAGATCACTGTGGGCCAGTTCCTCCATCCACTGAGTGGAAAAATCTCCAGTGTGGCAATCTGCAGCCGCTCGGAAACCAACAGCGCCCAGCTAATGCTAATTAATTGCAACACACACTCACACACACGTGCACACGCACGTGCACATAAGTCCTCTCCCTTTCCTTTCTGCCCTCTTGCTCTCTCTCCCTGCACAAACACACACTCATGCCGCCCACAGCCCTTCAGAGTGTGAACTAAAATGGAAGTGATGTGTTGTGGTCTCAACGCAGCAAAAAAGCATCTCTGACTCACCGAGAGATAAATGAGCAGGGACACGGGCACTGGTCATATGAGATACTGTCAGTGTGTGTGTGCGTTACATGTTAGAGTCATGGCAAATATTGTGTGTAGCCTCATATCCAATGCTGTTGGGTGATCATGTTGGCAGACAGATGCGGTGCTGTTCGGGCCTCTTCGTGTCAGTTCGAGAGCTCTTCAGGGAAAATAACATGATAGACTGAAGACAAGTAGCTGCATAGTAATAAGTAGCAGTTTACACAGCTCAGGAAAGTTGTGTTTTTTCATTCTCTCTTTAGAAACACTGAAAGCAAGTGTGTATTCAATTTATATGTAATTCCAGTCTGTTCAGAAAATGGCTTGTGAAATAGTATCCAAAGGTGATACTGATGTGCTTTAAAAGCTTTGATTAGCCCGACAAGCTGCTCTACTTATTTTGGTGTGTGTACACTGTAAAAATGTTTGTGAGTGTGTAAATAGATAAACAACAAAGCAATATTTAATTTACATCAACATTTTCTCAATAGGCAGCACGGTGGCACGGTGGTTAGCACTGTTGCCGCACAGCAAGAAGGTCCTGAGTTCAATTCCACCATCAGGCCGGGGTCTTTCTGTGTGGAGTTTGCATGTTCTCCCCGTGTTTGCGTGGGTTCCCTCCGGGTACTCCGGCTTCCTCCCACCGTCCAAAGACATGCAGCTTGTGGGGATAGGTTAATTGGATAATCCAAATTATCAATAGGTGTGAATGTGCGAGTGAATGTGAGTGTGAATGGTTGTCTGTCCCTGTGTGTTGGCCCTGCGACAGACTGGCGACCTGTCCAGGGTGTACCCCGCCTCTCGCCCTATGACAGCTGGGATAGGCTCCAGCGCCCCCCGCGACCCTGAAAAGGATAAGCGGAAGCGAATGGATGGATGGATGGATGGATTTTCTCAATAAATACATATACGACGGTAAAGTAATAAACTAAACAAAATTTTTTATTTTACAGTAAGAATGCCTTTTAAAAATCATACACATCCTTGTTGAATTTACAGATTACTTTTATATAAACACTGAAAAATTGTCTTGACGCATGCTCAATCATCCAGGTAAGTAAATCTCCAAAAGTTTCGGTTCGGTTCATCTGGACGTAGCGTTTTCAGTGGGAAAAACGTTTCGTCACTCATCCAAGTGACTTCTTCAGTCTCAGCTTACCACAGGTTTCCCCAATCTTATAAACAGTACATTTGCATAATGACAGAAACTAGCAGCACAGAAAGAACAATGGGCTGTGAGGTCAGGTCCTTCATCATAAGTATGCAAATTCTCATGACCATTAACCCTTTAAGACCTACCATAGAACCAAGTCCGCCAGAGCTTATATTATATTTTTACATGTTGCTGTAGAGCCATTTTTGGGAGCATTTCAAGTTGCTATACATCAATACAACCATTATAGTCCAGATTTTAATAATATGTATGCATTAAGTGCATAGTAATTACATAAATAGCAAAAAAGTGCAATAAACTACAAAAAAATTGAAAATCGTTTTTGCTTTTTTAAAATATATTTCTAGTTAGAGAAATTTAAGAGGCTTATCCCTCAAAACTGTAAATACAAAAAAGTTGCACAAAATAGTTTCCTACCACAGGAAATTTATTTTCAGTGTCTTCATAGTTTTATTTTTGAAATACATCAATTTTTATATACTGCAGGAAAAACGAAAAATAAATATTATACTGCAAATTTGCAAAAAAGCAGCATATGCATCAAAATCAACTATTTCCAGCAGTGCAATATTAGTCCTAAGCATCCCAGAAACGACACAGAAAGTCATAAAGTCAAAGATAACTTTTAAAAACACCAGTATAGGCTCATGAGGCTATATGGTAAAAAAAAAAAAACTACATTTCCGCAAAAATTACGTCACTTCCGGTTTCGGGCAGGTAACGGCGGAGATGCAAAAGTTTGCGCTGACGTCTATTCCAATGTAGGAAGTGTTATGAACAGCTGATCGGATCGGCAAAGCTTGTTTCTGGAATATTATGTTTTTGTTGCTGCAAGCGCTTTTTAATGCAGTTTTTGCAAAGCTATGTGTGGAAGGAAACTGTGACCTAGGACAAGCTGATGACATAAGATGTAAGTACAACTCCTCCGGTTTCAAATGCAAAAAAATTATTGCGCTAGCTTATGTGGTTGCAGAGCTACCGGGATTTAAAAATAGTTACGCAAAACAGAGCGTGCCCGCTCCTTCCGGTTTTAAAGGGTTAAACAACAACCACTGGTCAATGGCCATGAGTACCATTCACAGAGAGTTGGGGAATGGCTGCAATCACAGCTATGAAAAGCTTAGGCCAAAACAATTTACAATTTAATTATTTATTCATCTAAAAGAACAGTAAACATTTACATCAGTCTGAAACACAAATTGTTTCAATAAAATGTGGTAATAAAAAAACAAAAACACAATGACAGACCCTCTGGCACTACTTTTAATTAATAAATTTAAGAATTTTTAAACAGCCAATAAGAATTAGTGCACTGCCTTTTCAAAATGTAACAATTGTACTAATAAGCCCTGTGTATTCCTTTGTCTGTGTTGCAATCTACCCTCATCCATTCTGCTCTTGCTCTTGACGAATGCGGTCGCGCTTTTCTCCTCTCCTCCTCTCCCTTAGCTTCCCTGCTTAGCCTCTTGTGTCCTTGTCTTGTCTCGTGTTTTTTGTATTACTTTTCCCTGGAACACTCTCTCACAGTCTGTTCTCTAAAACCTAAAAGAGAATTATGGATTTGATCAACTGGTCCCTGAATGCAATTGACACCCCTTTCTCAATGAGAAGTTTGGGCTTGGGTGAGCCTGAGTGCTGAAGATATCTACCTATTCGGAACCATGGTAACAGGGTTCTTGCTGATCGGTCCTGGCTTATCGAAGAATTAAGGAAGCGGAACCGGCTGTTCAAACCCCCACAAGGCTGCCCACTGGGATTGAAATGATGGGACGAGGCGTGAGTTTCTCAAAATGGGCTCATTGAGGGCAGCACGGATAAGATCTTGGAGAAGCTTACGGCTGCCGTGAATACTCAGAATAAGACCTCTGAGTGCAGACTGGATCACATCTTGGAGAAGCTCACTGCGGTCGTGAGTTCTCAGAATCGGCTCTTTGAGCACAAGAATGACAACATCACGGAGCATAAGTTTGATAACATCATGGAGAAGCTCACGGCTCTCCAACGGGAGATTGAGAGACCAGTGTCGGACTGTTAGAACAGCTTTGAAATTCATATGAGTTGTTCGTACTAAAGTAAAAACCACCATCACTTCATGCAGATACCCCTTTGGCGCCAGCTGTGGTCTCAAGGCTGGAGCTGAACAAAAACACCCTGATAACGACTGTGTTTAGACTGTTCTTCCCATTCCATGCAAGGCCACCTGGGTTGGCTGGAAGACTGTTTACTTAGCCTAGCAGGGCGAAGGACACTGTCTCAGCTGAACTCAGGACACATACACACACACAAACATATATATACAGATGCAGATATACACTCATCCCCCCCTCCAAACGCCTTCGACGCATATTCCCTTCCGATGCTGACGGTGGATCAAGGAGACCAGCGCATAGGCTGCAGGCCCGGATGTACTGTCTACATTGGCTGTCTCTCACCCTTTACCCACCCCTGTTGCTTGTCATGTGTTTCTTTGGTGTATTAAGAGTTTTTTCATGTGCTATGTGCAGAGGTGTTTTTTTTCTGTTCTCAAACTGATCTCCCTGTTGGAGCTCAGTCTGGGGGGAGTTATTTTTTCTCCTTATCTTTTCTCATGTGCTGCATTTTCCATTGTTATACCTCTCTGACCTGTCTTCCCCATGTGATGTTTTTGTGTAATGTATTTTATGGTCGGAGGGTAAGATGGTGCTGACATTGCGTGCAATAGGTCGGCAGCCTTAACATGAAATTTCCCCTTGTGGGACTAATAAAGGTATATCATATAAATATATATTCTACAAATTAAGATACAGGAATGCTGGCTCTTCTATGGCCGCCATCTCAACATCGCCAGGCACTTTCTGGGCCACTGGCTGGACATCATGAACATCGTGGACAGCCTCCTGAACTCCAGACCTCCTTTGCCTGCGTCGCCGCTGCTGCCTTCTGCATCGCCGCCTCCAGTGCTTTTCACGCGGCCGGCCTCCTGAACTGAACTGTTTTGGACTGTTGTGTTGTCCACCTCCAGGCCCCCTGAACCTTTTCTGAACAGTTTCCTGGGCCCCTGTGCTTTTCGTGGACTTGTTTTTGTTTGTTTCATTTTGAACTGTTCTTGGGCCTTAGTGCTGCTGTAGACGCTCTGTTTTGGACTCTTGTTCCCTGTTTTTGGAGTCTAGCTCCTTGTTTTTTTTTTTGTTTGCCCCTTGTCAAGTCTGCATCTCTGTGTTATGTTTCCTGTTTTACTTTGAAGGTCCATGTCTTATGTTAATGTATCTGGTTTTGCTTCCCCTGTCTCGTTAGGCCTGATTTGCCCCAGCTGTGTTTTATTCCGGCGAGGCAGGGCCAGGCGAGGCAGGGCCAGGCGAGGCAGGGCCAGGCGAGGCAGGGCCAGGCGAGGCAGGGCCAGGCGAGGCAGGGCCAGGCGAGGCAGGGCCAGGCGAGGCAGGGCCAGGCGAGGCAGGGCCAGGTGAAGGCAGAGCTGAAGCTGGACACTGAGCTACAGGTGGCTGATGAGCAGCTAACTGAACTGAAGGTGGTTGCCGGGTAGCTAACTGAACTGAAGGCTGGGAAACACACTGTTCATTTTTAAACATAGGCACAGGAATAGGCACAACAACTTCTGAATTAACTACTCCTGAGTTACCTGGCAGGGGCTTATGAATATCTGGGATGACACACACGTTGTTTGCGCTCACAGATGTATTGAGTTGAGGACGAACAGCGGTCTCTACATGCTTGACAGGTTTCGAAGCATGACAATCATCCAGAACATTCCTAGCTGGCTGTTCAGACAAAATCCCAGACTCCTGCTGAGACTGTCAATGTTGGCGGCGCATCTGCCGCTTCTCAGTTGAAATGGGATCAGGGCTGGCAAAAGGTGACATGGAGAAACGCTGCTGCTGATTGGAAATGAAAACTGCACCAGTCCGTACTACAGGAGAAAAGGGAAGTGTGGTTGGGTGATGATGGCTAGGGTTGCATTTCTTCTTCAAGGATGGATCAAACAATTTGGCGATAAACCTTGGCAAAAACTGCCGCTGAGACCACGTGGTGAGGGCCTCCAGGAGGGTAGCTGAATCGTCCTTAATAATAATCATCACAACCACAACAAGGGAATAAGAAAACAATCCATGATTCAAAATTAAACCAAAACATAATAATCTCAAAATACTGGGTCCAGCGGACGCAGAACCGTGACAGACCACTGGTCAACGGCCATGAGTACCATTCACAGAGAGTTGGGGAATGGCTGCAATCACAGCTATGAAAAGCTTAGGCCAAAACAATGTACAATTTAATTATTTATTCATCTAAAAGAACAGTAAACATTTACATCAGTCTGAAACACAAATTGTTTCAATAAGATGTGGTAATAAAAAAACAAAAACACAATGATAGACCCTCTGGCACTACTTTTAATTAATAAAGTTAAGAATTTTTAAACAGCCAATAAGAATTCGTGCACTGCCTTTTCAAAATGGAACAATTGTGCTATTATAAATATATATTCTACAAATTAAGATACAGGAATGCTGGCTCTTCTATGGCCTCCATCTCAACATCGCCAGGCACTTTCTGGGCCACTGGCTGGACATCATGAACATCGTGGACAGCCTCCTGAACTGCCCGGCCTTCCGCGCGGCCGGCCTCCGGACCTCCTTCGCCTGCGTTGCCGCTGCTGCCTTCTGCATCGCCGCCTCCAGTGCTTTTCACGCGGCCGGCCTCCTGAACTGAACTGTTTTGGACTGTTGTGTTGTCCACCTCCAGGCCGGCCCCCTGAACCTTTTCTGAACAGTTTCCTGGGCCCCTGTGCTTTTCGTGGACTTGTTTTTGTTTGTTTCATTTTGAACTGTTCTTGGGCCTTAGTGCTGCTGTAGACGCTCTGTTTTGGACTCTTGTTCCCTGTTTTTGGAGTCTAGCTCCTTGTTTTTGTTTTTGTTTGCCCCTTGTCAAGTCTGCATCTCTGTGTTATGTTTCCTGTTTTACTTTGAAGGTCCATGTCTTATGTTAATGTATCTGGTTTTGCTTCCTCTGTCTCGTTAGGCCTGATTTGCCCCAGCTGTGTTTTATTCCTGTCTCTCATTCCCTGATTGGTCCAACAGCAGACGTGTGCACTGTGGTCACGCCAGCTTAGAATCCATCCAAGTTTCATGGTTTATTAAAATAATCAAATTACACTATTTACATTTATGTTAGACTACTTTTAGTTAACTGCTTTAGCCCACTTACAATGAAAATTAAAAAAATATCTTGTTCATGACCTGTGTAGTAACAATAACTTGAACTCCAATTTTGAAAACACAACTTTCTTTTTTTTTTTTTTTATAAAGCTCTGACTTGTATTGTGAGTCTGTGGTCTGGGAGAGAGTCCTGTAACTCTCTACAAAATACAGTATATAATGACCAATGTTGCGCAATTAATTATATAGTTACTTTTTCAAAAAAGTAACTGAGTTTTGCAAACAACAACGTTTTTTGCAGCTGTATACCTAAAAATGCAGCCAAGGCGTTTTTTTAAATAAGCATTTCAAACTATTTACAGAACAATCAGCTGTTCTGCATCAAATTTGATGCCGCACAAATTATTTGTGTCATGATCCTGGGTCTTTTGACCCAGCGTTTTAAGTTTGAGTTTATTTTGTTCATTAGGTTATCTAAGTTCATTTGTTTATTAGATTTCCCTTGTGTATCCAACCCCTGTTAAGTCTCCCTTGTCCTTCATGTGCTTCAGGTCTGTGTTTCTTATGTTGTCATGTTTGCGTTTCATTATGTTTCCCATTTTATTTTGAAAGAGGTCCTGTGTTCCTGCATTTTGTTTTACTCTTCCCCTGTGGCGTTGTTATGTTCATGTTGTGTCTACTGTGCCTTTCTGTTCCATGTTTCAGGTCCCTATGTTCTGTCTCCCCAGTCTGTTAAGTTTACATGTCTTGAGTTCTGTCAGTGTGTTTCCTGTTTTACTTTCACAGTCTGTCCTATGTTTCTAGTTTTGCTTCCCTTGTCTCGTCCGGCCTAATTACTCCCAGCTGTGCTCTCCTCCTGTGGCTCATTCCCCCTCGTAATCACCTCCTGTGTATTTAAGTCCTCTGTTTTCAGGTGTCATTGTCAGGTCGTCTGTTGTCCACGCCATGTTTCCTATGCCATGCCATGCTTCCAAGTTTCTTGTCTAGGATTTTCTTATTGTTTGTTTAGATTTCCCAGTTTAGGTTTGTGTTAATTTTGCTTCAGTTTGCCTTGCCCTTTGTTTGTACCTTTTTTTACCAGCCATATTAAACGGCTCGCTTTTTGTTAACATTTCAAGTTCTGTTCCCTGTACCTTGGAGTCTGCGTTTTGGGTCCTTTTGTCAACCCCTACAGTCTGCCCTCGCCAGACTGTGACAGAACGACCTGACCCTAATGGACCCAGCAGACATCTGTGAGGATTTTTGGGAGTTCAGCACTCGTGTGACCATTCTCCATGGACAGTGGAAAATCTATTCTGCGTGCAGACAGGAGAGTGAGAAGGAGTCGGTTAGAGTTCAGCTGGACCGGATTCTGTCTGCATACCCGGCTTACATGGAGGGATTGTCGGAGGATTTGCACGGCTTCGTCCGCACCGTGTTGCCAAAGCAGCAGCCCCCCAGCATGCAGACTGAATTACTCCAGCCCCTCTGTGACGCAGCTCTCCCTATGCCAGCTATAGGAGTTAAAGTTGGCGTGTTGAGTCTCCCGCCTGTCTCCATGTCCATGTCATCGCAGCAGCAGACAAGTGCTGCATTTTCCTTGACACAACCAGTGGCTGCTTCTAGTGCCACATTCACCTCAGACATGGCGGCGCCAGCCTCCACAATCGTAGCTTCCAGGAGGAGGCGGCTTACAGCAGCATGAGGTGGGTGACTATATTCTGAATCCACGCGTTTTTTTCTAAGGAGAATATTGAAACAAACACTGCCTTAAAGGTTCATGGGCATGTTTATGAAATGACTAAGACTGACCAATTACCAGCCAAGTCTTCCACGGAACATCTTATCCCTCTGCACACTTACCTAGCATCCCTGTGTATCGATCATGCTATGACCCATGCTTCTAAGAAGTCAGGCTTTAAGACTATTTTCACTGGAGATGCTAGCCGTGAGGCTCAGCTAAGCCCCTGTGGGACTAAGATCCAGGCCAGATTGGATCCAGGGGCTGAGTTGGAGGACTCAGTTTGCTCTGGACCTCTCGTAGAGCCTGTTGCTGCTTCCATGGGGGGCACTGGGCAGTTGGTGCAGCCTCTTCCAGTGTCTGCTGGGGGTTCAGGAGAACCACTCCAGCACTCCGCGGCTCCCACTCCGCCATCAGTTCCTGCTGAGTGCTCTGGAGAGACCGCCCTGCCGTCTGCGGTTGCCATGCCGCCACCTGCCACGCCTCAGCCAGAGGTCTCCGCACCTGCTGGCTCTGCCTCGCCTGGTTCTGCCACGCCTCAGCCTGAGGACGACGCCTCGCCTACTTTGAAAGTCCGTGTCTCATGTATACAGTGGGGCAAAAAAGTATTTAGTCAGCCACCGATTGTGCAAGTTCCCCCACTTAAAATGATGACAGAGGTCAGTAATTTGCACCAGAGGTACACTTCAACTGTGAGAGACAGAATGTGAAAAAAAAATCCATGAATTCACATGGTAGGATTTGTAAAGAATTTATTCGTAAATCAGGGTGGAAAATAAGTATTTGGTCACCTCAAACAAGGAAAATCCCTGGCTCTCACAGACCTGTAACGTCTTCTGTAAGAAGCTTTTCTGTCCCCCACTCGTTACCTGTATGAATGGCACCTGTTTGACCTCATCATCTGTATAAAAGACACCTGTCCACAGCCTCAACCAGTCAGACTCCAAACTCCGCCATGGCCAAGACCAAAGAGCTTTCAAAGGACACCAGGAAAAGAATTGTAGACCTGCACCAGACTGGGAAGAGTGAATCTACAATAGGCAAGCAGCTTGGTGTGAAAAAATCAACTGTGGGAGCAATCATCAGAAAATGGAAGACATACAAGACCACTGATAATCTCCCTCGATCTGGGGCTCCACGCAAGATCTCATCCCGTGGGGTCAAAATGATCATGAGAACGGTGAGCAAAGATCCCAGAACCACACGGGGGGACCTGGTGAATGACCTGCAGAGAGCTGGGACCAAAGTAACAAAGGTCACCATCAGTAACACACTACAACGGCAGGGAATCAAATCCCGCAGTGCCAGACGTGTTCCGCTGCTGAAGCCAGTGCATGTCCAGGCCCGTCTGAAGTTTGCCAGAGAGCACATGGATGATACAGCAGAGGATTGGGAGAATGTCATGTGGTCAGATGAAACCAAAGTAGAACTTTTTGGTATAAACTCAACTCGTCGTGTTTGGAGGAAGAAGAATACTGAGTTGCATCCCAAGAACACCATACCTACTGTGAAGCATGGGGGTGGAAACATCATGCTATGGGGCTGTTTTTCTGCCAAGGGGACAGGACGACTGATCCGTGTTAAGGACAGAATGAATGGGGCCAAGTATCCTGAGATTTTGAGCCAAAACCTCCTTCCATCAGTGAGAACTTTGAAGATGAAACGAGGCTGGGTCTTCCAACATGACAATGATCCAAAACACACCGCCCGGGCAACAAAGGAGTGGCTCCGTAAGAAGCATTTGAAAGTCCTGGAGTGGCCTAGCCAGTCTCCAGACCTCAACCCCATAGAAAATCTGTGGCGGGAGTTGAAAGTCCGTGTTGCTCGGCGACAGGCCCAAAACATCACTGCTCTTGAGAAGATCTGCATGGAGGAATGGGCCAAAATACCAGCTACTGTGTGTGCAAACCTGGTAAAGACCTATAGTAAACGTTTGACCTCTGTTATTGCCAACAAAGGTTATGTTACAAAGTATTGAGTTGTATTTTTGTTATTGACCAAATACTTATTTTCCACCCTGATTTACGAATAAATTCTTTACAAATCCTACCATGTGAATTCATGGATTTTTTTTTCACATTCTGTCTCTCACAGTTGAAGTGTACCTCTGGTGCAAATTACTGACCTCTGTCATCATTTTAAGTGGGGGAACTTGCACAATCGGTGGCTGACTAAATACTTTTTTGCCCCACTGTATGTGTATGGTTTTGCTTCCTTTGTCTCGTTAGGCCTGATTTGCCCCAGCTGTGTTCCCCTCCTGTTACCCATTCCCTGATTGCTCCCCCTGTGTATTTAAGCCCTGTGTTTCTCTGTGTCTGCGTCGTGGTCTACCCTCATTTATGCTGTGTGTTCTGTCTGCCTGCTCATGTAAGTTTATTTGGATTTTTGGATTTTTGGATTTTTGTTACGTTTGCCAGCAATAAAAGCTGAGTTTTGAAATACACTTTTGCCTTCGAGCATCTGCACTTTGGGTCCTCCTTACCACCACTCCTGCCTGCACACAGCCCAAACCTGATAGAAGACCACGACCAGAACATGGACCCTGCAGACTCTTCAGCTTTTGAATTCAACACTGAGATGGAGCGGATGATTAATCTTCTTGCTGGAGGGTCCGAGGGACCGCTTCAGCCTCCTGTTCCCGCTGGAGAGTCCGAGGGGCCCGTCCAGCCTCCTGTTCCTGCTGGAGGGTCCGAGGGGCCCGTCCAGCAACCTGCCTCCGCTGGAGGGTCCGAGGAGCCCGTCCAGCTTCCTGCTCCCGCTGGAGGGTCCGAGGGGCCCATCCAGCCACCACCTGTGGCTCCCACGCCATCACCTGCAGCGTCACCACCTGCGGCTCCCACGCCGTCGCCAGCAGCGCCACCACCTACGGCTCCCACGCCGTCGCCTGCAGCGCCACCCTTGTCTGATCCAGCCTCCGAGTCTTCGCCCTCGTCTGGTCCAGCCTCCGAGTCTTCGCCCTCGTCTGGTCCAGCCTCCGAGTCTTCGCCCTCGTCTGGTCCAGCCTCCGAGTCTTCGCCCTCGTCTGGACCAGCCTCCGAGTCTTCAGCTTCGCCTGGTCCAGCCTCCGAGTCTTCAGCTTCGCCTGGTCCAGCCTCCGAGTCTTCAGCTTCGCCTGGTCCAGCCTTAGCCTCTGCGTCGTCTGGTCCAGCCTCCGTGTCTTCGCCTTCGGCGTTGTCTGGTCCAGCCTCCGTGTCTTCGCCTTCAGCGTCGCCTGGTCCTGCCTCACTCCGTCTAGCTTCGTCTGCGCCTGAGGTCCCCATGCCGTCTGGTTCTGCACGTCCTGTCCGACCTGCTCGTTCTGCTCGTCCTGTCTGGCCTGCTCGTCCTGCACGTCCTGTCCAGCCTGCTCGTCCTCCACGTCCTGTCCGGCCGCTTTCCAGGCCAATGACTGGACATCATTGCCGTCATGGACGGCCCCCTGAACTACGTCGCCGCCGCTGCCTCCCACTCGGCCGACCTCCTGATCTGCTCCGTCGCCGCCGGTGCCTCCCGCCTGCCCGGCCCCCTAAACTGTTTTCTGGGCTCTTGGGCCGTCAGCCACCGGTTGCCCCCCTGAACTGCCCGGGTTTGGACTATTGTGCCATCAGCCTCCGGGCCGGCCCCCTGAACTTTGTGTGAACTGTTTTTCCTGGCCGCCTGCGCCTGTCGTGAGCCTGTTTTTGTTCTGTTGCTTTCCGGGCTCCAGTGTTGCTTTTTTTTTGTTTCTGGCTCCTTGTGTTTGGTTTGTTTCGCCTCGTCTTGCCTGCCACGACCCAGCCAGAGGTCGACGCCACGCCTCTGCTCGTCTCGCCTGCCACGACCCAGCCAGAGGTCGATGCAACGCCTCTGCTCGTCTCGCCTGCCAAGCCATGTCCACGTCCAGCATGGCTGTTTCCGGGGCTTGTCAAAACAGCCTGTCCACGGAAACCCACCAAACCACCCGAGGGGTCACGTCCACATCCACACTACCGTCGACCGTCAGCCAAGCCGTCCGATGTTCTTCACACACGCCCACGCCACCGCCGGCTGTCAGCCAAGCTGTCCAAGTGTGGCCAGCCATGCCTGCTTCGCCACTGCCACCTTCCACATGGTCGTCCCCCTGATCTGCTCCGTCACCACCGTTGGACTCGTGGCCGGCCCCCTGAACCTTTGAACTATGAACTGTTATGCTGTCGACCTCCAGGACGGCCCCCCGAACTACTTAACTGTGGACTTTTGTGCCGTCACCCTCCAGGTCACCCCCCTGAAAGTGTTAAGAACTATCTCCTGAGCTTTAGTGCCTTTCATAGGCCTTTTGCACCCTTTTTGTGGGACTTTTGCTCTGGTTTTGGTCAGTTTTAAGTTCTGTTTTCAGTGTGTCATTGTCAGGTTGTCTGTTGTCCACGCCATGTTTCCTATGCCATGCTTCCAAGTTTCTTGTCTAGGATTTTCTTATTGTTTGTTTAGATTTGTTTGTTTTTTTGTCATTCCTAAAACTTTCCCCCTCCCTAAACAACAGATGACGTGTTTTGATTGGTCGACATGGTACATTTTTCCACCAATAGGAAAGGGTGGGGATTTTTGGTTTTGTTTTTGCTCACAGGTGGCGAGTGTTTTTGAGCGTTTTCCTTATAGAACGCCGTTTTTACCGTTTCTTCCCGCAGTAAATATAAACAACGACAGTATTCAGGAAGAAAACCAAACATTGCAAATATTTTTATCATAACTCTGGTTTTACGTGGCCGATCAACACAATTTAAAAACTGGTATAAAGTCCACACTTTTTCCGTCAATTGTTCCGTCTGTCCTGGTCACATAAATGGTTGTACACGTGTCATTAACGTGGCTTCACTCCATCTCAGCCACCCTGCTAGCTAAAACACTGGTGTCGGCACATAAGGACGCTATCATAACCTGTCAATGACGTTGATTAGCTGTGTATATACGAATGTGAATCGCATTATTGGCTGGACTATGGGATAAGGTGGCATCGTTCTAATCCCATACGGGAGCAGCCAGTCACTTACTGACTAACACTGCAAAACAGAATTGTTAACATATTTACTTTAATTTCAATTCAGGTTAGATTTTTTTTTGTGCGCAACGCAGATTTTTTCTGCGCAAAGACCGTGCCAGCAGTGCGCAATTGCGCACGCGCGCAGCTTAGAGGGAACATTGCTGGTCCCTATATATTAGGGGGCCAGAGGACATCCAGCACTTTTTTCCCCTCTGCTGTTTCTCTCTGTCCATCTCTGTGTTGCTCTACTGTCTGTACTTAAGGCTGTACACCCCGGGGTTTTGTTTTGCTTGCTTTCTGTTATGTAATTCTCTTGCTAAATGTCTGTATGTATTTTTCTTGCTGTCTAAGGAGCTTGGAAAGAAAAGCGTCTGGACTTCTTTAAATCTGGGACTCTCCACCATTTGACCTTAGAACCTCAGAAGCTTCTCGGATGAGAGGTGAAACGTCTTCAAGCAACTTAAGGGATCTGTTCTTGGGCCCCTCCTTTTCATTATTAATCTCCTTCCACTTGGACACATTTTCCATAAATATAATATTCAGTTTCACTGCTATGCCGACGACACCCAGCTTTACCTGTCCACCAAACCAGACTCAGAAGTCAGAACAGGGTTCTAGATCAAATTACAAAGATTTCTTTTTTTAATGTAGATGTTATTGTGACTGTATTAAAGTTGACAGATTTTAGGTATTGGAAGATGGGGGGGGGGGGATGCACTTACTGAGTATAGGTCCAGTGTGTGTCACCCGAAGAAAGGGGTTCACTTCCCGTTCAACAGCAGTGCAGAAAAAATTTTCACAGAATTTCTGAGTCAGTGATTGGTAAGATAAATGTATGCATAAGCCATAAAGTCGTTTTATGCACATACACAGTGCCTGGGTTCATCTCAACTAATGCAGAGTCACTGCAGAATAACTATGCTCCACTTCAGTTAACAAGACTCTGAATAGGAATTTCTTTTTCACAGCAGTTTGTAGTGGAGAGACAGTGGTCGTGCAAAACATGGATAATACAATGTTTTAAATGTTTTACATCAAATGGTGAGGAATTTGTTAACATGCTGATCAAAAATTTATCAAACATACTTATTTAAAAATTGGTTAGGCTTAGATTTAAGTTCAGCTTCATAACAGGATTGTTTTATTTCATTTTAAAGTTTTCCTTGGAGAGCCATCAGTATATTTTAAACTGAATATTAGGGTCTTCTTTAATCCCTCATATAAATATGTGTAGCTAACCTGACGTGGAGATCCTGAAGACTGCTCCAGAAATAATCAAATTATGTTTTAAATTTTGTTCAGTTCTCTTCCAAACCCCAGCTGTTTATTGTAAGTTTTAAGTTTATTCAAAACTTACTCAACACTTATTTACGTTACTAAAAGTATCTGGGATCTTGTCATGATCCTGGGTCCTTTTGACCCAGCGTTTTGTGTTTTCTATTAGTGATTTTGGATCTGTTCCTCCTGTTTAGTGTATTCTGTTCTGCCATCTATTCCTGTGTTAAGTCCACGTTTCCTAGTCTGTGTCTTTGCGTGTGTGTGTTTCCTGTTTTATTGTGAAGGTCTGCGTCTTATGTGAGTGTTTTCAGTTTGCCTCCCTAGTCTCGTCACATTAATCACTCCCAGCTGTGTCCCCCACCTGTGTGTAATCTCCCTGTGTTCTCTGAGTGTTAAGTCGTGTCTTCTGTCTTAGTCGTTGCTGGTTCGTCTGTGTTGTTTCCCCTCGGTCTCCCTGCGTTTCTCCATCCATCTCTCTGTGTATATTTCCCGGACCTCCCTGCATCTTTGTTCTGGTTTGTTTTGTTAGTTTGCCCAGTTTAGGTTTTCTGTTACAGCTTCACCCGTGCCATTTCTGTTGTATTTTCTTTTGTAAATAAATACTCACCTGCACCAGAGCTGCCGCTGCCGGTCCTAAATAATTACCACACGGCTTGCCCCGGCAGACCGTGACAGATCTGATTTAAATGGGATTGTTGCTTTGAAACAGTCCCAATAATATAGATATTGGCCAACAACAGCAAAAATATACGGGGATCATTGCTTTGCAACAATCACATCAATAAACAAACTGCAAACAAGTGGAAGTTCAACATAAAAAAATTATCCCAAGCTGTGCTTGAAGCCACACCCTACAGTACAGGTAAAGTGAAAGAGAAAAAAATTTCCAACTAAACCACTCAATGACTCATAACATCAGGCTCATAAAACACATGAGCCAGTGGTGTGTACCTTAGAGGCGAGGATTAGACTATGGTGAGACACAGATGAACCAAACAAAACCAGAGACCAAACAAAAAACAAGGAGCACAAGAGTCCAAAAACGCAGGAAAGCACAAAAAACAAAACAAAACTAGAGCTCAACAAGAGTCCATGAAAAGTTCTGGAGACCGACTGTGCACACGGCAACGGCGGCAGCGCAGGCAAAACCAATCAGGAGGCCAACTGCTTGGAAGGCATTTTGTGTAATTATAACAATGTGATTTATGACCCTGTTACACATGGTTGTTGTTGCCAGGCCAGGCTGGGATTTTCCCACACAGCCATCTCGATGCTCTACTACTAATGCTCTGAAAAACTGAAAATATCCACAGAGCGGCAGCTCTCTCTATGAAAATGCTTGTTGATGTCAGAAGAATGGCAAGACTGCTTTCAGCCGATAGGAAGGCAACAATATTTTAAAAACCATTCATTACAACCAAGTTCTGCAGAACAGCCACACACATCCAACCTTGAAGCAGATGTGCAGCTGCAGAGGACCACATAAGGTGCCGTTGCTGTCAGCTAAGAACAGGAAACTGAGGCTACAGTTCACACAGGCTCACCAAAAGTGATCAAAATGCTGCCTGAACAGTCTTGATTTCTGCTGCAAAAATCAGATAGCATTGTAAGGGCGATGTTGTAATGTAATGTGTAATTGTGTGGGGGATATTTTCTTTGCGCATTCTGGGCCCCTCGGTACCAAGTGAGGATAATTTAAACACCACAGACTACCTGAGTATTGTTGCTGACCCTTTATAACCACAGTGCACCATCTTCTTATGGCTGCTTCCAGCAGGATAACACACCATGTCACAGCTCAGATTATCTCAAACTGGTTTCTTGACCATGACGGCAATTTCACTGAACTCAAATGACCTCTGCAGTCACCAGATCTCAATCCAATAAAGCACCTTTGGGATGTGGTGAAACAGGAGATTCACATCATGGATGTGCAGCAACTGTGTGATGCTGTCATCACGATATGATGAGAATGTTTTCAGGATCTTCTTGAATCTGTGCCATGAAGAGTTAAAGCAGCTCTGAAGGAAAAAACGGTCCAATCTGGTACTAGCAAGGTGTACCTAATGAAGTGTTCTGTAAGTATATATTACCTTCTACAGCCAGAAGGTGAAAGTGTTGTTTCATACTTTCAAAATAAAATGCTTTCTAAGTTTTACTGAGCTTTTATAAACTGGCAGCACAGTTAAGATTTCATAAGTTTTATATATGAAAGATTCTCCAATTAAAATTTCAATGAATTAAGTTTACATCAATCGGTTTAAAAAAGGACTAATACGAGACCGTATCCACACAGAGACGTGCAAAAACCCACGTGCCAGTGCACTCACATGCACTCGTGTGCTGCTGGGCTCACAGTGCCTCCGGGCCTTGCAGCGTACGACAGCAGGCAGAAGAGTTGACTTGGTTTTCCACGTCCCCTGTATCCTGTCTATTTTCCTGCCTTCATCACGGATCAGTGCTCCACCACACAGCTCAGTGACACCTTGTTCACATCTCCTGGGCTCCAGAATCTGACAAGTGAGTTAACGACTCGGGATCCTGTGGCCTAGTAATGACTGCAGAGGCCAAGAAACAAGGCAGAGGGATGGCCTGTATTGCATGGGTGTTACTCAGTGAAACCACCATCTGCTTTTCACAGGGAGGGCCAGTTGGACAGGACGCACGAAGACTGTGACCTAAATTGGTGGACTGTAAAGAGCAGATGTATTTTCCTCAGTTGTCACGAAGATAAACCTTCAAGCTCTGCAGCTTTCACTTGGTAAACCTGCACTAAAAAAAGTGACATTATCTGTACTCTCTGCTCAGAACAGCAAAGCAGCGTTTCCTGATTGATGCGTGTTGCCACTGTTTCATAAGGTTTAAGCCAAGTTGCAATCTTCAGAGCTAAAAACGAAGCCAACCTGAAGTAGTTTCCTAAGGCTGTCTCCAAAAGTGAGTCCAGCTTAGCTACAGAAATAACCCAGCAATTCAAATCACATTAAGGATTAGAGTTGTGCTTTAGAAGGCGATGGACTGCTTTGAGTAAGAGGTGGCTGCTTTTTGTTCATGTTTAGTGTTGAGTGTGCACCAACAGATACTCTAAAGAAGTTCTTCATTTAGTTTCTTAGCATGTGTCCAACTAAGTATGTCAGAGACTTGCTGCAGTATCTTCATATCTAAGCGAGCTGGTTGGTGTTAGCTGAAGAGTACCCTCTGGCCCACACACAGTCACCTCCACCTTCAAAATAAGATGAAGGTTTAATAACAACGAGAGACTGTAATTTCTGGACAAACTGCAGATGGATTGTTGCTGCGATACAAAGCAAGGATCTAAATATATACATATGTAGGGATATATTTTTAAATTATAGAGATATTTAATCATCGTAGACAAAACTCTCAGCAGGCAGAGCTACCGCTGGACTCAGAGGTGCTTTTGTGGTTGTGGTCTGTAGAAGCGGATGAGGATACTGCCCTCTGGTTTGATGATCCTCTTCACTTCCAACACAAATTAAGTCATCAAACTCCAGCTTGTGCAGCCAGAAGGTGAAAGTGTTGCTTCATCATGCAGCGTGTAAACCATTGACACGGGGTGACCATCGAGAACACACAACATGCACGTAGACAAGACCTGACATAGTTTGAAGGAAAGATTGTTTACTGGTATTATGCATCTGTTGGTATGCAACAGGAATGCAGGCGGAGCCTAGCTCTCCTCTCTAACTCCTATAGTACAACGGCCACCAAAAGATATGTATCGTTCTGACATTTGAGCGGTGCTTCTATGACAGATGTTGCAGGACTAGTTGGATGTGAAAGTTCTGGAAGATTAAAATATAACATGATTTTTTCTTGTTATTAAAATATACAACATATACATATACAATTATAAAATACACCATGAAGACTAGGATAGAGTCAAAAAGGAAATGGTAACTTATCTGGCTAAACCACGACAGTCTTAGTGTGTAGCTCACATTTTTCTATGAAGTCTATGTACGTGTGTGAAATGTCAAAACCAACAGCACCTCGTTCCAATTATATTATCAAGGCAGAAGACAAACTCCAAGCTTTTTTATTGGAGATTATGTATCGGAATTTCAGGAGCGGGACCACGCCTCCAAGCACGCTCCTTCCAGTTGTCATCTATATAGGTTTCCCCCCAGTTCTGCAAACTGTTCATTCTCGTTTACGTGCCCCACCCTCCCTCCTTGTTCTCAATTCTTTAACTTTTCACTCCTGTTTAGTACACGGGGATCTGCCAGGCCCGGGAGCCGTTGCCAGTCCCCTTCAAGGCCTTCCCCAAACTGCAGCTCAATTCATGTCCAAGCATTCACCTTTACCTACTAAAACGCTGCCAAACCTAAAATGAGGACGTGGGCCCAGCTAGTGAAGTTTTAAAAATGAGTCTACAAAGTTCAGCAATGACTTTGTGCTCTGTGTGCTACATGGCATTGAAGAAAATAGAGAAAATTGATTTAATGGAATCACGTACGTTACGTTTGGTTGTTGCACTTTCAGATAGAGACCTACTATAATTAAATACGGTGTAGTCCATGATAGCAAACTGAAATGTTAGAAAAATAATAGACAAATGCAGGTTTCAGGGAAATGTTAGTCAATGTTCACTGTACAAGCAAAAGGGTTTTAAATCATTTTAATAACTGCAATGAAAAATAGCCCTACTACTGAGATGCATATTTTTCTGTAGTGTAGATGGAGCAGTTCCATCCTTGGTTTGATTCCTGGAGTAAACATGAATCGCTTGTGGATTGTGCCACGAAGGGCATCCAAGCATGTGGCGCTGCCTGCTGTGGCAACCCCTCGTGATAAGGGAGGAGCTGAAAGTACGTTTTATTTCTGTATAGCATGGCAGTATAATCGACAGGATTACACCTCAGGTGTGTCAAGTGTTGCACTTTGTATACGGGGCCTACACACTCCTGTTACAACCAGCTGCACATGGACAGCGTTTTCACTCAGCCAAGGTTGAATGATGACTAGTTTCATGAAAACAAGCTTGTAGTTTATTTCCTGCACTAATGATGTAAGAAAGAGGTGCTGCTGGTCTTCTAATAACACTCCATATAAGTTATTGATCCCAGGAGCTCAAATGTGCAAATTTTTTGATAAATGAACCTTGAAGAGTGGCCCTGACACACCATCGCTGTCGCATTGTTTCCGAGAGCATTATTTCGTTTGTTTTACATATAACTAACGCTGCTATGGTCTAAATGAAGTACTTCCCTTCAATGAACATAAATGAACATGAATATTTCTTAATAATAAATGTAATAAATTAGATTTGTATAGTGCCAAGAACGTGTATCATAAAGAAAAAGGGTAGAGGTTGAGTTCTGAATCAGAGCTGGTATTGTATTCTTTGTGTGTGTGTTTGTTTTGTTGTACTCTGTAATAATTTTATCCTCACTATTATATGTCCTAAAGCAGTTTGAATTGACTGGCTGTTGAAGGATGCTGTCACTCTAAACCAAACTGAGAGCCTGGGAAATGATTTGCAGTTACCCAACACCCAGCGTTGATGAGATGCATTTGCTTGCTTCTGTGTTGTAAGCATGTATAACATTTTTGTGCATAACCAGCACATAAAAAACTTGCAGCCAGGCCACATTTTTGTCACATTTCACTCATTCATTTCATTCAAATGTCCAATGCCAGTCTCAATAAGCCCACACTATTGAGTATCTCTTGCTCAGAGGACCTTGTTGGGTGTTGCAGAGTCTTAACCTTATTATGTAAAGCTCCTTTTGATAACCTATGCTGTGATTTGCTGCTGAATAAATAAAATCATCTAATTTAAACCATGTTGTGTGAAGGTTAGGGGTTTCTAGATGGTCTGAATACTGTTTCAAAGACCATGAGAAAAAAAGGTAGCAAAGAAATTGCTGCAATGAAAAGTATAGACACTTAGTTAAATTCAATACCAGTAGGTGCTGGATGAGTGTTTGTGCTGTGTGCCGTTGAGTGTGTCTTAAAGAAAGACAGAAGGAAAAGGAGTAGAAAGGGACTGAGAAAAGTCCCAGATCAGAGCCCATCCACTGGAACAGACACTTCATAAAAATGTTTTGACACCAACATCTGTTAGAGATGCCTCACGTCAGCTGACATCGCCTGATCTCCTGCAGCTGTTCTTTCTCCCGCTACCGTCATCACAGAGTTTCACTGCGTTTGAGGTGAAATCACACAATAATAAAAAAACCTCTCCCTGTACCAGAGAAATCTGCGATGGTGTCAGAACCGCTGCCCATCAATCTGAGTATGTGTGTGCAAATAATGAATGCACTGTCCACAATTAAAACGAAAGTCACTCAGGCTTTTTTCTCTTTATGACGTCTCAACGAGCAGTACTTCACAAGCTAGCTGCTAACTGTATCTGTGTGCTGTTTGATGCAGCTCAGGTGATGTAACTACAACCTTTTAACACCGTCAGTCCCCCTTTAGCTTGTTCAACATGCAGCGCAGTCTGAGTGATTTCAAATGGCCAGAATTTGGGGTTTATAATAAGGGTCACCATTAAGGCTGTTATACCCTTGTAATTAAATGTTGTCACAAGGTGCATTTCACACAGTGACAACCACCTTTGATTCCCACTGAGAGAGACGTTTTAGGAAACATCAGTAAACACTTTCCCCATCTCACAGAGTACTGACAGCTTGACAAACCAGCTGTAGTATTTGGTGATGTGTAGTCCAGGAGCTCCACAGGGGACGGTGCTGTTTCCATTCCTGTTCACCTCGTGCACCTCAGACTTTCAGTACAAGTCCAGGTCATACCACCTATAGAAATACTCTGTTCAGCAGTGGTTGGATGTATTAGTGATGGGCAGGAGGAGGAGGACAAAGCACGAGTGGATGGTTGTTTGAAGTGGTCTGGAAAGAATCGTCTAGTCCTGAATGTGAATGAGAAAATTTCACGGAGAAGAGGAGGGGTTCATGACCCATGCATATACTGTGGCGTAGGAGTGTAAGTACCTGGATTTTCACCCGATCCTTCAACATGTGCAGCCAAATGATGGAGACTTTGTACCAGTCAGTTGTGGTGAGTGCTGTGAACTTCGCTGTGGTTTGCTGGAGGAGCAGCATCAGAAGACTGGCTCTGTGATTGGCTGCAAACTGGATACTTCTGAAGCTGCAGTGGAGAGGAGGTCACTGAACAAGCTGTTATCCACTTACTGTGATTTACTGCCACAAGGACAGATACAAGAAAACCTTTATACTCACACACTATCTCCTTCTATAATACAGTCTATCTGGCAGAAAATCATCTGCTCTTTAATTTGATCATTTTAACGCTTTTAAAAAATCAGTTCTGCTTCATTTATTTTGGAATATTTTGTTTTCCTTGATATGTATTATCAGCAGTATCACAAGCAGTTAAAGTCATTTCTCCAAGAATAAAGTAAACACATTACTCCTAAAGGTACAGTGGGGCAAAAAAGTATTTAGTCAGCCACCGATTGTGCAAGTTCCCCCACTTAAAATGATGACAGAGGTCAGTAATTTGCACCAGAGGTACACTTCAACTGTGAGAGACAGAATGTGAAAAAAAAAAATCCATGAATTCACATGGTAGGATTTGTAAAGAATTTATTCGTAAATCAGGGTGGAAAATAAGTATTTGGTCAATAACAAAAATACAACTCAATACTTTGTAACATAACCTTTGTTGGCAATAACAGAGGTCAAACGTTTACTATAGGTCTTTACCAGGTTTGCACACACAGTAGCTGGTATTTTGGCCCATTCCTCCATGCAGATCTTCTCAAGAGCAGTGATGTTTTGGGCCTGTCGCCGAGCAACACGGACTTTCAACTCCCGCCACAGATTTTCTATGGGGTTGAGGTCTGGAGACTGGCTAGGCCACTCCAGGACTTTCAAATGCTTCTTACGGAGCCACTCCTTTGTTGCCCGGGCGGTGTGTTTTGGATCATTGTCATGTTGGAAGACCCAGCCTCGTTTCATCTTCAAAGTTCTCACTGATGGAAGGAGGTTTTGGCTCAAAATCTCACGATACTTGGCCCCATTCATTCTGTCCTTAACACGGATCAGTCGTCCTGTCCCCTTGGCAGAAAAACAGCCCCATAGCATGATGTTTCCACCCCCATGCTTCACAGTAGGTATGGTGTTCTTGGGATGCAACTCAGTATTCTTCTTCCTCCAAACACGACGAGTTGAGTTTATACCAAAAAGTTCTACTTTGGTTTCATCTGACCACATGACATTCTCCCAATCCTCTGCTGTATCATCCATGTGCTCTCTGGCAAACTTCAGACGGGCCTGGACATGCACTGGCTTCAGCAGCGGAACACGTCTGGCACTGCGGGATTTGATTCCCTGCCGTTGTAGTGTGTTACTGATGGTGACCTTTGTTACTTTGGTCCCAGCTCTCTGCAGGTCATTCACCAGGTCCCCCCGTGTGGTTCTGGGATCTTTGCTCACCGTTCTCATGATCATTTTGACCCCACGGGATGAGATCTTGCGTGGAGCCCCAGATCGAGGGAGATTATCAGTGGTCTTGTATGTCTTCCATTTTCTGATGATTGCTCCCACAGTTGATTTTTTCACACCAAGCTGCTTGCCTATTGTAGATTCACTCTTCCCAGTCTGGTGCAGGTCTACAATTCTTTTCCTGGTGTCCTTCGAAAGCTCTTTGGTCTTGGCCATGGCGGAGTTTGGAGTCTGACTGGTTGAGGCTGTGGACAGGTGTCTTTTATACAGATGATGAGGTCAAACAGGTGCAATTCATACAGGTAACGAGTGGGGGACAGAAAAGCTTCTTACAGAAGACGTTACAGGTCTGTGAGAGCCAGGGATTTTCCTTGTTTGAGGTGACCAAATACTTATTTTCCACCCTGATTTACGAATAAATTCTTTACAAATCCTACCATGTGAATTCATGGATTTTTTTTTCACATTCTGTCTCTCACAGTTGAAGTGTACCTCTGGTGCAAATTACTGACCTCTGTCATCATTTTAAGTGGGGGAACTTGCACAATCGGTGGCTGACTAAATACTTTTTTGCCCCACTGTAATTCATCATGTTACTTAATTACTCAGTGGAGAAAATCACACTAATGCACTACATTATTCACACACCAACACAAATCCATCTCCTAATGAGGATACACATACGAGTTTTCTTTTTAGTGTTTAAGTTTGAACACAAAGTTGAAAACCAGCGCAAAAATTTCACCACAGTGATTCTGCTGTAGAAATATGAACAAAGCCTCCAGTGCTGCAAGCCTCACTGCTCATCACGCACAAAGTTGTGTGATGCAATTCAAAGGAGCTTGCAAAGAAAAGCGTCTGGACTTCTTTAAGTTACTTGAAGACGTTTCACCTCTCATCCGAGAAGCTTCTTCAGTTCTAAGGTCAAATGATGGAGAGTCCCAGATATAAACCTAGTGGGAGTTTCCCCCCACAGAGGGACAAAAGGACCCCCTGATGATCCTCTAATCGCCTGAGCCAAGGTGTGAAACTGGGTGTGGGTCCCAATCAGCCAGAGTTTCGGGTGAGTTCATTGTGCAACCTGGCCCCCAGGAAGAAGCTTCTCGGATGAGAGGTGAAACGTCTTCAAGTAACTTAAAGAAGTCCAGACGCTTTTCTTTGCAAGCTCCTTTGACTACGATGACCTGGATGACTGAGAACCTTCACAGACATAGTGTGATGCAATTGTTTCCATCTAAGGCTACATCCACAGTAATCCATGGGTATTTTTGAAAACGCAGATTTTTCTATGTGTTTGGGCCTTTCGTACACATGTAAGCAACGTTTTGGGTCACTGAAAACTGAGATTTAAAAAAAAAACTCCTTGAGATTTTGGAAAACATTTTTTTTTCTTGTGGAAAAGAAAACGGAAAATCCCTGTTTTCAAAAATACTCGTGTACGTGTGGACGTAGCCTAAAAGTACAAGTATGCACTGCAATACTTGCACATCCTTAACATCTGCACATCCCTTACAGTGGAAATAACTGTCAGTGTGATAAGACATCATCTCAATTTCAACATAATATTTTGTTTCTGTAATATATTGGAGAAAATTTTCATATTAGAGCTATTTGTAATATATTTTATTATTTAATATTAGTACTTTAACTTGTTTGCTACTGTTTTACTGTCCTGGAGTAACTGTGAACACATACTTTCCTCTGGGATTAATAAAGTTTTCGGATTCTGTCCTGGATACAATTTTGTTTGAAAAAGTCACGTTAGGTGTTTCTTTTCTTTCTGTCTGCACATCATGCAGGTAACTGAAGAACCGTGTTGTACAGTGTACAGTGCAGTGTTGTAATTGTACTGATTGGTTAGATAATGCTTACTTTGGTGAGTGATGGCATGTACCGTATGGGAATTTCCAGGTGGCTCAGCAGTACTGAGGATAGTGGGCATTTTACTGGGAGGTGCTTCGGTAACAAAAGGCCATGCACCAGGTGTTGTAGCCCTGCTCAGTGAACAGGGTGGATTCAACACAGACCTCTAAGCCACAACCAGCGACTGCACTTTCGGCTAGTTGAGTCACTTCAGCTGATTAACTGATAAGTTGGGGGCTGGATGTTTCCTTTAGATCTTTTAGACAGATGTTAAAGCACCGCCTCAAGAATCTTAACCTACAGCTTTCTGAACTGTGGATTTATGTGTTTGTCAAACAGTGATTATTATCTGCTGGAGTTTTTAAACTGTTTCTAGTCAAAGGAGCTTGCACCTTAACATGCGAATTCCTGAGGTCAGATCTGATCTGACCTCAGGAATTCGCACGCAACCCTTGTTCTGGCCTCACTGGCTGCCTGCATGTTTTGAAATTCTTATGTTTGCTTTCACAATCTTGCCCCGCCTTACCTTTATAACCTTCTTCCTTCCCCCACAACGCGTCAGGTCGCCCAGCCAGCTGCTCCTGCAAGTACCGAGATCCAGGAGGAAACTCAGAGGGGACATGGCTTTTTCTACTGTTACTCCTTAATTATGGAATAACTTGCCCAGTACATTAGAAAGGCCCCTTTGCTATCCAGTTTTAAAACATGTCTTAAAATTTGTTTTTATTTCTTCCCTTTCTGCCCCAGTGAGACATTTTTCTTTTAATTATTTGACTTTTTAAAAAAAAAAAAATTAAAATTTGATTTTATTTAAATCTTATGTATTTTTATAATTTAGTTCCAGTGTGCAGCACTTTGTGTCAGCTGTGGTTGTTCATAAGTGTTTTTTATAAATAAAGATGGATGGCTGTGTTAGGTCAAGAGCTATATATTATATTACCAGAACAATACCGATTGTAGCAATAATTTGTTAGATGTCATATTTAAACAATGTAATTATGCAAATTAACAACTATATTCAAGTGTTATAGAGTAACACTAAAGATAAATTAAATATATAGATGAAAACTTTGCACTGACTGTTAAAATATGCAGCATAACAAACATTGAACATGCACAAAAACTACACAAACTTAGCATGCGCACACAACATCAGCAAACGTGCACACATTGAACACAGTCGTAAGGTTGGTGTATTTGTATATCCCAATTCTTTGGGCTGAAGGAAGAACAACACTCGGTGTTTAATGATCAGTCAACAATCTCTTTATTCCATACAACACTTTGAGCATTACGTCCGGATGGGAGATGTGCACAGGAGGGTGTCCGGCAAAATCTTGAAGTGTCTGACCGTTTCTCACATTCTTATAGCTTCGGCCCCCCTCCAAACTAAGCATTCACATTCTCTCTCAGTGAGCCTAAGTTACGACCTTGGCTTCTTGTGCAGTATGTTTTGTTCTTTCTACAATCAGAAAAACAAGGCCATGATTCTCTGCAAACAGTATTCTCTTTATAAATCAGCAGAATAATGCAATACAAATCAGTCTAATAAATCTAATAATTTCACCTTCTTCTAACTCAGGAGTATAATGCAACCTAAAACAATATAATGATTTCACAATCTTTAATCAACGGCATAATGTGGCCCATAGCCGTAAAATGATTCAACAATTCTTTGATTAGAGGTATAATGTAACATAAGACAGTGTAATAATCTCACAACACCACATAGATGTCGGCACTAACGGTGCCCTTGGTAATATTCATCCAAAGCTTCATCATGATTGGTCCAGTCGTCTAGACAGGGAGACAGGGAACATACAAAGACATACATGTGTTACAGTCATCGTAGCATGATGACTACTGTCTGTGCTGCTATTGTTATTATTGCTTCTTCAACTATTATTGCTAATTTACTGTTTTTGTAGTTTTCCCAATTAAGCGTTAAATACATATAAATGTCTTTGGGTTCAAATAAAGATAACGACATTATCACCAAGTAGGCCCCTCGAAAAGAAAAGTAAAGAAAAGTCACAATCGAGTGTGTAAAAATAGCGGCCCCAAATGGGACTCCAAACCCCAGCCTTCTGTTTCCAAATTATGCCACCTGTTACCCCGCCTGCCTCCTGACTGTATATGTGGGCATCTGTCAGATTTTATTTTTCCTCATCTTCCTTAAAGTGACATGCCTACAGGTCCTGACTGAATCAGAGTGTGAGAAGCTGATAAGGATGTGTTGATGATAACAGTGACAATGAACTAAAGCAGCAGACGCAGGCTATAAAGCCAGAACACACTTAAGGCTCCATAACAAACAACAGTAAGATGTAGGGACGGGGATCAAGAACCAGTTCTTGCAGAAAACCGATTCCAAGTAGTCCAATTCCTTGGAATCGTTAGTCTGCCTGCCTGTCGGTTCTTGCACTCGCACTACAATCAGCTGACTGATGCTTGCGTGTCAGAGGACGAAAATAGCGATGTAGCCTAGAGAATGGATATGGACATTTATTTTTATTGCACAACAGAATGAGATAAACGGTGAAGTGGAACACTGGATCCGGAGACAGAAAAGGACATCCAGGACAGAAACAACCACATTATGCTGCTAACACAACTTCAGTTCTTTGCAAGGATCTCTGGCGATCGCTTTTCTCTGCTGGTTTTCATCTTTGCTTTCCGCAGTCAGCTTTAGAGAAAAATCTTAAAGATGTGTTTAATCGTTAGGGATTTGTGTTTGTGTGCGAGGCTGGAGCCTCAGTTTTATATTGTTAAATGGTGATTATGAGACAGTGCGTTTCAGCTGTTTTAAAGAGTAACATGAAAGTAATGTAGGGATGGGTACCGGTATCCGGTGCCATGATGGCACCGGTTCTGACATAAACGGTAGTAACCAAACCGAAAAGCAGCGCACATTTCGGTGCTTTATTTCGGTGCTTTTTTTCCCTGAGATGTCATACACTTTAGATTCTAGTCAATCATTTTACCTTTGCGAGCGTAGTAGGCGGGCGCAGGTACGTACGTTCTTTTAGAGTAGAGCTACAGATTAAAAATGCCCAAGGCGAAGCGGTCAAAAGTCTGGCTGTACTTCACAGCAAAAGATGCAAACTCAGCAGCCTGCAACAAGTGCTTTAAGCTGATACTGTGATACTGTCAAAGGAAGTAACACCTCAAATCTGATGAAACACCTGGCGACGCATAGCGGGGGGGTTTTAAAGCCGAGAAATGCACCGTATTTGACAGCTTGCTGCGAGACCTCACGCCGAGCACATTTACTGCGGGTGGGTTGCCTGTTATTGGACCCGGAGTTAGCAACATCCCCCAAAAACCCGAAGAGGAGAGTCATGGCCCTTAGCCCTGCCAGTGTAGCAGAAATGATGACGGATGATGATGATGCAGCAGCAGCTGTTCTTCTCTGCGTGAGTAGCTTAATGTTGTTCATGTGTAATTTACGTTGAGTAGGCTAACCACGTTATTAAATTAATGCACGTAAGGTGAACTAGCAAACATCATCATAGCTACATGCGGCTGTCTTCTTGTTTGATGGCAGATACTCCCTTCACCCTGGCCAAAAAGGCTAAAATGACCAAAGAAAAAGTGGAAAACAGTTAAACATGAGAGGTTTTTGAACAAAGTTTGTGTTTGTTTTTTTTCCATTGATTAAGCATTGCTTCCAGCCAAGAGTGATATCATATATGCCCTATAGCTGCAGAAAAGGCTAACATTGTTATCTTTTTACAAAAAAACAGCTGAACATGGGAGGTTTTTGGACAAAGTGTGTGTTCTCCATTATTTAAGTACCGGTTCAAGCACCGTTTAAGCACCGGCACCGTTTCAAAAGTACCGGTTTGGTACTGGTATCGGATAAAACCTAAACAATACCCATCCCTAGTAATGAGTAGTATAACGAAAACGTTACTTTTAAGATAAGTTCTGTGTAATATGTAATAATGACTTTTTCGAGTAACGACTCCAACACCAATCGCAACAAGGAGATTGCAATTCATTAGCATGAATATTATTTATTTATTTCTGCTTAGAGATGGTGGTGACTCTAAAAACGGAGCCAATGACAATCAATAAGAGAATCGAAAACGACTCGAATCGATAAGCGATACTGTAACTATCCCAGTATAAAAACTGTTAGTTTTTGAGATTTTTTTTTCCTACTGATGTTTTTAGGTGTTAAATAGTAGTGAAATGGGAAGACACTGACTAAAAACTGATTTTACATTTGTTGGAGGAAAGTGAGGTTACATAAATGTATTTTCAAGTGACTGGTAATGATTTCCATTTACTGGTAACCACGTGTTACGTAACGATAAGAAAGTGTCTTCTAAATTGTTCTGCTAAGACACACAGTGCTGAAATAAAAGCATTTTTTCCCCTGACTCACACAGCCTGTTGTTGTCAGTAGGTCACATTTTAGTCCAAAGCAGAGACAGGATATAAAAATGATCCACAGCTATTCACTCACACACTAACACCCCACACACAGTGAAAAAAGCCCGTCAGTACATGCACATAAACGCACTCCACCTCCAGTCCTCTCCTCTTTGTCTGTGTCACCAGAAGCTCTGACATGCATTGCATAAGCACGTCGCTGCTGGCACCATCGGGTCATCTTACAGAAAGCCTTCCAGACAGAGAAGCAGACAGGGGGAGTGATGGAGACATCAGATACACGTGTGTGTATGTGTGGAGGCGAGAGAAGGAAGGGAGAGAATTCTTTTTTATTGAGGGGGCGATGTGAAGCGAGGGATGTGTAAAGTGAGCGATGACAGGCGTGACGATCACACCTCTGGCTGACTTACCCCTCCTCTGCCACGAGCAAATTAATCTGTGAAACGATGAGAGGCCTGGATGATTGACAGGTGGATGCTGCGTGCTGCAAAAGGAAGATGAACGATAAGAAAAAACTGTACAAATCTGTATGTGTATCTATACTATGAACACATACATACTGTGAAATTGTGAAATGACATTTTAAGTGCAAATCATTTAGAAATCCCTTAAACGGTAAGTCTTATCTTTTATTCATCAGCCGGTTGTAAACACATCAAAATCTAATCTGCAGTGCATTCATAATTGGTATTTGCTCTCTGCTCAGATGAAATCAGGTTGTGGGTCTCATTGCATGAGAAATTAAATGTCAGCGAGTGCTGCAAATGGTATTAATTTTCAGCATTAAGGCTTTTTTATTTATTTTTTTGGCTTCTTCCGGGCAGCTGTGAACACAACACTAACATATTGTGTTATACTAAATTCACAATAGACTAAATTGTCAGCGAGAGCCTCATTACAAGTTGCCCTGGTCACATTATTTGATCCATCCTCGCAGTGATTAGAGCACATTTAACATATCATACATTGTAACTGAAGTGTCATTGGTCAGCAAGGATACTGTCTTCGCAATCTGCAAAATGATTTGAAATTAGAAGAATTAATATGCATTGTGTGCGAAAAAACATGGCCACTCCCACGGCTCCAAAATAGTTTTAAACAACAAAGATTTAATGAATAACAAAAAATTGTAGTTATTCTCAAGTATGCTTTTATGTAGTGGAGATAA